>NC_091310.1:3798131-3848131 GCF_038502225.1 Cherax quadricarinatus | reverse complement strand
AGGGCCCATAGGAGGTTGCTGTGGTTGTGGAATCTGTGGTGTGGGTGATGGGGCAGAGGGCCTATAGTGGATTATGGTGGGGGGGGTTGTGGTTAAGGGGATGGGGGCAGATGGCCTAGGGGGTTACAGTGGGAGTGAGGGTTGTGGTGAGGGGATGGGGTAGAGGGGACAGTGTGTGGGTTTCGGATTGGGTTGTCTGATTGCATTGGGGTTGCCATTGTTGGATTCCTCCTTGGGTCTGGTTTCTTCTGCTTCCCTCTTTCCTTGCCTCCCATTTCTCATTGTGACATTGCACCCTCTCTTTCAGTATCACCCGTCTTGTGTTCTGTCTCGGTCGAGGTACATGCTCTGGTACTCCGTTTGTCCCTTTAATGTGCTTTCTCCTGCAGGATCCGGTTTCAAGCTGACTGCCTTGAAAATCACTTTGACTAGACACTTTTTTCCTCTTGCAAACCACCCAATTCTCCAAAAATTTGTCAGATGGGTCATGTCGGCCTCTCCTATTGCTTTCATGATGCTTTCAGTCATTCTTTGTCCTCCTGTTTTCCTGCTTCGTAAGTTTCCCCTTCTACTTCTTGGAACCCATAGACAAAAACTGCCCTCTCCCTTTCATCCACACACTGTACTTCCCTGAGCATCCTCTGAGATGAATTAGCAGTTCCTGAACACGGCAGTTATCTGTTAGAGCCTCTGTGCATAGCTTAGCTCCTTCATTGTCTTTGGTTCTCTCATTTGTTCTTGCTGTTCTACCTGTCTTTTTCCAGGCCCCACTTGGGTCTGATAGTCATCACATGTGGTATAGCTCCTTTGTTACTTACAGTCCCATCATCTGTGACTGATGTAGCAGTTGTTGATGTCGTGGCTGTACTGTTCTTTGGTTCTACTAAGCTCTGTATCCTAGTTTCTGCTATGTGACTTGTAATTCCCATTTCCTGTTCTCCTCAGCTGTTTTCTCTTCCATTTCCTGGCCAAGCTCTTCCAGCCTCCTCCCTCACTCCTCCTCCCTACTCATGAGCTCTGCCTTCCAGTTTTCTCTCCCAGGTCCACCCCTTGCAGCTTCATCCACCAGTCCTCTGGTTCTCTGTCCTGATTTTTGGTATCCCATTTTTCTTCCACAGAAGGAAGAACTTATGCGCTTTCAAGAGTGCGTGTGTGTGTGTGGAGCGGGGGGTTGTTGTAGGGAGGGAGAGGGAGGCAGGGAGGGGAAAGGATATATAGCAGGAGGGGGGACAGCAACAGATGGGAGAGAGATGGGGGGAAGGCTAGGGGGTAGAACAGGAGAGAGGGGAGGGAAGTGCAGGAAAAGCAAGGGATGTGCAGAGTTGGAGGAGTAGGGAGAAGAAGGAAGATGAAGAGGGTGAGAGAGTGGAATAGGAGAGAGAGTGTGGGTGTGAGTGAGTGTGGGTGAGAGGGTGTGGGAGAGTGAGAGTAGGAGTGAGTGTGAGTGTGTGTGACTGACAGTGTCTGAGTGTGAGAGTATGAGTGTGAGAGTATGAGTGTGAGAGTATGAGTGTGAGAGTATGAGTGTGAGAGTATGAGTGTGAGAGTATGAGTGTGAGAGTATGAGTGTGAGAGTATGAGTGTGAGAGTATGAGTGTGAGAGTATGAGTGTGAGAGTATGAGTGTGAGAGTATGAGTGTGAGAGTATGAGTGTGAGAGTATGAGTGTGAGAGTATGAGTGTGAGAGTATGAGTGTGAGAGTATGAGTGTGAGAGTATGAGTGTGAGAGTATGAGTGTGAGAGTATGAGTGTGAGAGTATGAGTGTGAGAGTATGAGTGTGAGAGTATGAGTGTGAGAGTATGAGTGTGAGAGTATGAGTGTGAGAGTATGAGTGTGAGAGTATGAGTGTGAGAGTATGAGTGTGAGAGTATGAGTGTGAGAGTATGAGCGTGAGAGTATGAGCGTGAGAGTATGAGTGTGACAGTACGAGTGAGAGGGCGTGGAAGTGTGAGTGACTGTGTCTGAAAGAGTGTGATTGAAAAAGTTTGGGTGTGAGTGTGTGGGTGTGAGTGTGTGAGTGTGAGTGTGTGAGTGTGAGTGTGTGAGTGTGAGTGTGTGAGTGTGAGTGTGTGAGTGTGTGGGTGTGAGTGTGTGGGTGTGAGTGTGTGGGTGTGAGTGTGTGGGTGTGAGTGTGTGGGTGTGAGTGTGTGGGTGTGAGTGTGTGGGTGTGTGTGGGTGTGAGTGTGTGGGTGTGAGTGTGTGGGTGTGAGTGTGTGGGTGTGAGTGTGTGGGTGTGAGTGTGTGGGTGTGAGTGTGTGGGTGTGGGTGTGTGGGTGTGGGTGTGTGGGTGTGGGTGTGAGTGATGGTGTGAGAGTGGGTGGGAGTGAGACAGTGAGAGTGTGTAAGTGTGAGTGTGTATGCGAGAGAGTGCGAGAGAGGGTGTGAGAGGGTGTGAGAGAGTGTAAGAGAGGCTGTGAGAGTGAAAGAGAGCATGAGAGAGAATGTGTGTGAGTGTGTGAGTGTGTGTGAGTGTGAGTGTGTGTGTGTGTGAGTGTGTGAGTGTGAGAGTGTGTGAGTGCGTGTGAGTGCGTGTGAGTGCGTGTGTGTGAGTGTGTGTGTGTGTAAGAGTGTGTGTGAGAGTGTGTGAGAGTGAGAGTGTGTGAGAGTGAGAGTGTGTGAGAGTGAGTGTGTGTGAGAGTGAGAGTGTGTGAGAGTGAGAGTGTGTGAGAGTGAGAGTGTGTGAGAGTGAGAGTGTGTGAGAGTGAGAGTGTGTGAGAGTGAGAGTGTGTGAGAGTGAGAGTGTGTGAGAGTGAGTGTGTGTGAGAGTGAGAGTGTGTGAGTGAGAGTGTGTGAGAGTGAGAGTGTGTGAGAGTGAGAGTGTGTGAGTGAGAGTGTGTGAGTGAGAGTGTGAGTGAGAGTGTGTGAGAGTGTGAGAGTGTGAGAGAGTGAGACTGTGAGAGTATGAGAGTGTGAGAGTGTGAGAGTGTGAGAGAGTGTGAGAGAGTGAGAGTGTGAGAGAGTGTGAGAGAGTGAGAGTGTGAGAGTGTGAGAGAGTGAGAGTGTGAGAGTGTGAGAGTGTGAGAGTGTGAGAGTGTGAGAGTGTGAAAGAGTGAGAGAGTGAGTGTGAGAGAGTGTGAGAGAGTGTGAGAGAGTGTGAGAGTGTGAGAGTGTGAGAGTGTGAGAGAGTGAGTGTGTGCGAGAGTGAGAGTGTGCGAGAGTGAGTGTGCGAGAGTGTGTGTGCGCGAAAGTGTGTGTGCGCGAAAGTGTGTGTGCGCGAAAGTGTGTGTGTGCGAGAGTGTGTGCGCGAGAGTGTGTGCGCGCGCGCGTGTGTGTGTGTGTGTGTGTGTGTGTGTGTGTGTGTGTGTGTGAGAGAGAGAGTGTGAGAGTGTGTGAGAGAGAGTGGGTGAGTGTGTGTGTGTGATGGATAGGATCAGCCTTTACAGTGTTTGTAGCCCTAGTAGGCTCTGCATTGGAGAAGGAGAGGAAGGAGGAGAAGGAAGAGGAGGAGGAAGGAGAGGAGGGGAAAGGAACATAGGAACATAAGAAAGGAGGAACACTGCAGTAGCCCTGTTGGCCCATACTAGGCAAGTCCTTCACAAATCCATCCCACTAATAGAATATTTGCCTTCATAAGTACATAAGAAAGAAGGAACACTGCAACAGGCCTACTGGTCTCTGCGACGCAACTCCAATTCCTCCACCGGCTTAAGCCAATGCCTTGACCTAGTGAGGAGGAGGAGGAGGAGATATAGGAGGATGGGGGGAGTAGGAGGAGGAGGAGAGGGGGAGCGAAGAATAGAGGTATCCGCGCTAGGATAGTGACGTAAAAGTTTGTGTGTGAATTTATGACCCCTTAGTATGTTCACATGTATGTGCCTATACGTGTACGGCTGTGTGCGATACTGTACTGTCACCTGTTCTTTCTATCCTGGATTCTACCTTAATTTAGCAGTAAAATAAATCACTGGCTTTTTGGGCTGTCCCAATTTCTCTACACTAGATTCCCTTCAACTATGCTGCTATGTATGGCAATCTATGCACAGTATTTGTGTATGCCTGAATAAACTTACGATATGGGTGTATTTTGACCTATGCGCCTGTGCACCTTGCTGATTTGTGTGACTCCACTTAAGTTCCTTTCCAATACAAGGAATGCCTGCGTACAACATCGCAATTCACACAACCATTTAATTAACTACAGAAACTCAAGACTTATAGCCACAGAAGACAACACTCAATACAGAAGAATCCTGGAATCATCGCTTATCTCTATAACCAACAATTTCAACCAGAACAATGGCTTCTATAACATAGCTGAACCACTCGCCAAGAAACTTCTTGTGTACGAATGGTATACAATACCGACAAGATGAGATTAAGACACATGTGCAACATCTGGGTATCTTTATTGTAGACGTTTCGCCATCCAGTGGCTTTATCAATACAAATTCTAGGACATAACTTGAAGACAGTAGAACTATGTACAGAAGATGAGGTAATCAGTCCCTCAACCTAGGAGTAGGTGCGAAGAGCACCATAGTCGTGGAGATTCTGGAATCTGCAGAATCTCCACGACTATGGTGCTCTTCGCACCTACTGCTAGGTTGAGGGACTGATTACCTCATCTTCTGTACATAGTTCTACTGTCTTCAAGTTATGTCCTAGAATTTGTATTGATAAAGCCACTGGATGGCGAAACGTCTACAATAAAGATACCCAGATGTTGCACATGTGTCTTAATCTCATCAAGAAACTTCTTCATCGCTATCCCACATAAGAACATAGAACACTGCAGAAGGTCTACTCACAACTTGTCCAATACCCCTGCCTAGCTACCCAAGACTCTATAACCCCACCCGGTAGATCATCAGATGCAGCATTCTCCACCTGACCTCAACGTGAACATAAATACTCCCGTACCTTCCAACCCCAGGTAGATCCGTGTGTGACTTGAAAAAGTCCACTGTGTGGGTGAAACGTTGTCAATAAAGGATCACATTATACTGCATTTGTGTTTATATTTCCATTGTGTCGGTATTTTATACCATTTATTTCCATCCAAGTTCCTTTCCAGTTACTTCCCCTTACTAAGTGTTGAGTGCTCTATTATGATATTCAGCTCTCTAGAGCAGGCTTTAAGACCCTCAGCTATCAGTATTGCAAGGCCAGGCCCAAAATCCCTTATACAACCAGAAAAAGGCTTAGTACGACTCACGAAATCGTATTGACACGATTGCAAACAGAGTTCGTCACCGCCATGCTAGCGGGAGATTTGTCTGTAAAAACTTGCATTTGTGGACACAGTGGTGCCTATGCTAACCTTCCTATGGTGTAGAAATACACCTAGTTGGACGAATCTTAGAAGCTAGCTGGCCCAGTGGCTAACGCGACGGTCTGGAGTTTTGAGACACTGACCGCGGGATCAAATCCCGCCCGTGGTATGGTTTGGTAGGCTTAGTACTTTACAACCGGCACATGGGTTCCTGTAGTTGCAGCTGTGCAATGTTTCTTCTCAATCGTGGTACTTTGCTTCCCATACCTTCCTGTTTCACTATACACACTGTAGTCACTATCTCGTCTAGCTTTTTCACTACTCATTGATTCCTTGGGGTATCGGACCTTATGCACAACAAGCCACTTCCTGCATGACACCAATAGTAACGGCCTTATTCTGGGCTGGCACTATACACTTTGCCCTGTTATCTATGTTTTCTCTTCTGTAATCACTTATATTTCCTTTTTGCGGGATTTAAGTGATTACATGCACTGTTATGTTTGCACACGCCCATGTCCCACGCTCTATTCCCTATGGTACAGTCAAAAAATAACACGAATTCACGAGCTCAATTGCGCGTGACTTCTGCACTCCACGACGTGTGTACTCACCTATTTGTGGTTGCAGGGGTCGAGTCTTAGCTCCTGGCCCTGCCTCTTCACTGATTGCTACTAGGTCCTCTCTCTCCCTGCTCCATGAGCTTTATCAAACCTCGCCTTAAAATTATGTATGATTCCAGCCTCCACTACATCACTTTCTAGGCTATTCCACTGCTTGACAACTCTGACTTCCAAACATCTCTTTGGCTCATCTGAGTCTTCAACTTCCAATTGTGACCCCTGGTTTCTGTGTCCCATCTCTGGAACATCCTGGCTTTGTCCACCTTGTCTATTCCACACAGTATTTTATATGTTATCATGTCTTCCCTGACCCTCCTGTCCTCCAGTGTAGTCAGGCCGATTTCCTTTAACCATTCTTCGTAGGACAATTCCCTTAGCTCTAGGACTAGTCTTGTTGCAAACCTTTGCACTTTCTCTAATTTCTTGACGTGCTTGACCAGGTGTGGATTCCAAACTGGTGCTGCATACTCCAGTATAGGCCTAACATGTATGGTGTACAGAGTCTTGAGCGATTCCTTACTGAGGTATCGGAACGCTATCCTTAGGTGTGCCACACGCCCGTACACTGCAGCAGTTATCTGATTGATTTGCGCCTCAGGAGATGTGCTCACTATTAAACTCACCCCAAGGTCTTTTTCCTAGAATGAGGTTTGCAGTCTTTGGCCACCTAGACTATACTGTGTGTCTATTCTTTGCCCTTCCCCGATCTAGACGACTTTGCATTTGGCAGGGTTAAATTCAAGGAGCCAGTTGCTGGACCAGGCTTGCAGCCTGTCCAGATCTCTTTGAAGTCCTGCCTGATCCTCGACCAATTTGAATCTCCTCATTAACTTCGCATCAGCAAACAAGGACACTTCTTAGTCCATCCCTTCCGTTATGTCGTTCACATGTACCAAAAACAGCACTTGTCACAGAATCCCACTTATCACAGGCGTCCACTCTGACACCTCATCACGTACTATGACTCGTTGCTGACTGACTCCGTTAGGTATTCTCTAATTCATTGCAGTGCCTTTCCCGTTACGTGTGCCTGATACTCAAATTTTGCATTAACCTATTGTGAGAAACTGTTTCGAAGGCCTACTTGCATTCAAAGAAAATGCAGTCGGTCCACTCCTCTCTCACTTGTCTTACTTGTCACCTTGTCATAAAACTCTTGTGACACAAGATTTTCCTTCCCTGAAACCGTGCTGGTTGTCGTTTATACACTTGTTTCTTTCCAAGTGCTCCACCGCTCTCCTCCTGACGATCTTCTCCATGACTTTGCATACTATACACGTTAGTGACACAGGTCTGTAGTTTATTGCCTTGTGTCTGTCTCCTTTTTCTTAAATTTTGACTACTTTTGCCATCTTCCATACCTCAGGGAGTTGCCCAGTTTCAATGAATGTGTTGAAGATCTTTGTTAGTGGCACAAACAGCATCTCTGCTCCCTCTTTAAGGACCCACAGAGAGATGATGTCTGGTCCCACTGCCTTTGAGGTATCAAGTTCACATAGCTTCACCTCCTCCTTGCTTATGTGTAACTCATTCAGCACTTGGTGTATCTACCTGTTCTGATTTCCTGGAGTCCTACCTGTTTCCACTGTAAGTACTTCTTTAAATCTCGTGTTGAGCTCCTCACATACCTCTTGGTCATTTCTTGTGAACTCCCCATCATCCTTCCTCAGTCTGATTACCTGGTCCTTGACTGTTGTTTTCCTTCTGATTTGGTTATACAACAGCTTCAGGTCAGACTTGACTTTCGATGCTGTCATTTTTGTATTGTCGCTGAGCCTCCCTTTTTATCTGTGCATATTCGTTTCTGGCTCTTTGACTGATCTCTCTATTTTTCTAAGTCCTTTGTCTTCTCTATCTTTTCCATTCTTTAGTACACCTAGTTTTTGCCTCCCTACATCTTTGGGTGAACCAAGGACTCGTTCTGGTCTTCCCATTATTTCTGCTTCCCTTGGGAACAAACCTCTCATCTGCCTCCTTGCACTTTGTTGTCATATAGTCAATCATTTCTTTTACTGGTCTCCTGCCAATTCTCTCTCCCACCGAATGTCTTGCAGGAAGTTCCTCATGTCTGTGTAGTCCCCTCTTTTGTAGTTTGGTTTTTCCTGTCCTATTCCTGTTACTCTCTCCACTTGCAGCTCAACTATGTAGTCAAAACACAGAACCATATTATCACTGGCTCCAAGGGGCCTTACATGATATCCTCGATGTCCAAACTATTTAAGGTGAATACAAGGTCCAGTCTTGCTTGATCATCCTCATCTCTCTGGTAGTGTGTCTAACATGTTGATACATGAGGTTTTCCAGTACCACATCCATCATCTTGGCTCTCCATGTTTCAGGACCCCCATGGGGCTCCAGGTTTTCCAAGTCAATCTCCTTGTGATTGAAATCACCCATAACTAGTAACTTTGCTTCCCCCATTTGAGCTCTTCTGGCCACCTCAGCTAGTGTAACTACCACTGCTCTGTTGCTCTCGTCGTATTTTTCTCTTGGCCTCCTGCAGTTCTTTGGTGGGTTGTACATTCCTGCAATTAACACCTTATGGCCCTCAGACTGGATTGTTCCTACTAAGTAGTCCCTTTTGCCAATACCATCCATTGATTCCATTTCGTCAAACCCCCACCAGTTTTCAACAAGCAGTGTAGCTCCTCCTCCCCATTTCCTCCCTCCATCTTTCCTGAGGATTTGATATCCGGGTGGAAAGTTTACACCTGTTATCCTTGTAAATTTTGTTTCTGTGAGTGCTATTATGTCTGGGAATGTCTCCTTGATTCTTTCATGCCACTCCTCACACTTATTTGTTATTCTGTTTGCATTTGTAAACCACACATTCAACTTCTTTTCTAAAAGTGTGGTGTGGGGGGTAAGTTGGGGTTGGGGAAGTGGGAGACCTGATAAGGAGCTATGAGTGGTTGCTGTGGGAGTGGAGCTTGTAATGAGGTGGGTGGGGGCATTGGATATGGCATGTGTGTTTTGGGTTAGAATGTTTGCATTTGGGTTGTCCTGGGTGGGGGGCTTCTGTAGGTGGATGTGAGGGAGGCTGTACTTGATTTTCCTCCTGAGTCTGGGTTCTCCTGTCCATCTCCATCTTCACCTCTCTGCCCTCCTTTTGTCTTTGTACCATCTCTCTGTTTCTGCCTTTTTCTTGTGTTATGTCGTGGTCGAAATACACCTTTCGGAATGCTGGCATGTCCCTTAGTCTTGCTTTCTCCTGCAGGATCCTGTTCCGAGTCGATCCTGCCTTGAACATCACTTTCACTGGCCGGGTTCTTCTTGCAAGCCCCCCTGCTCTCCAAAAATTTTCCAGCTGGGTTGTCATCATCTCCTATTGTTTTTGATGCTTTCAATTGCATTTTTCTCCCCTTGTCTTCTTGCTTCATAAGTTTCCCCATTTAACTTCCTTGAGTCCATAAACAAAAAATGGCATCTCCCTTTCATTATCCCACTGCATATCCCTATGTATACCCTGATTTGATTTAGTTTCCTCCATTGCAGCTTTCCTTTCTTCAGTTTCTTCACTATCTGCTGTACTTGGGTCCAGTGGTCTGCCAGTTTCCGTCCTCAGCTTTCTCTGGGCTCTGCTGTGGTCTGTTAGGGCCTCCACATATAGCTTAGCTCTTTCATTCTCTACAGTCCCCTCAGTTCCTCTTGATGTGATTCTCTCTTTTTCTGGGGCTCCACAATGGTCTGATAGGGCTTCTGCATACAGTTTCACTCCTTCATTCCCTACAGTCCCCTCGTTTGTCGCTGAGGTAGCAGTCTCTGATGTCATTCCCAAATTGTTCTCTAGTTCTTCAGGCTGTTTCAGAATTTTCAGTTCCTCTTCTAATCTCTGTATCCTAGCCTCTGCTGCTGGGGCTTGTGTCTCCCACTTCTTGCTTTCTGCATCTATCCTCTCTTCCATTCTCATGCTAAGTTCTTGTAGCTTCTTTCCCCACTCGTGTTCCTTTTTCATGAGCTCTGCTGCCCAATCTTCCTTTGCAGAGTCATCTTCCAGTCCCCTGGTTTTTCTTCCTGCTCTCTGGCAACCCATTTTTTTTGGTTTTGGTTGCCACAGAATGAAAAACTTATGTAATTCTGTGTGTTTGTTTTGTGGTGTGTTTGTCCGAGTGTCAGGGGGCGGGGGAGGTAGAGGAGGAAGCTGTGGACAGTGGCTAAATGGGAGAGGGGTGGGTAGGGGGATTGAAGGGGGAATATGGGGAGTGAGGAAGGGGAGAAGCAGAGGAGGAAAAAGGGAGAGGAGGGGGAGAGAGAGAGAGAGAAAGGGGGAATCAGGGGAAGGAGTGGGAGATAGGGGGGGAGGGTGCATGGGGGGAGTGTGTGTGTGTGTGTCTGGAACTATATGTGGGTTTATTAAGTGAAAAGTAGGTGGGATTGTGTGTTGTGGTGTATGAGTGTTATGTGGAGTTTGCAGTGCTCCCTTACCTGGCTTACCCCACACCCTTCTGTGACCTGGCCCACACCCTCCTGTGACCTGGCCCACACCCTCCTGTGACCTGACCCACACCCTCCTGTGACCTGACCCACACCATCCTGTGACCTGACCCACACCTCCTGTGACCTGACCCACACCCTTCTGTAACTTAACTCACACCTACCTATTTTGCATCCTCTATGCGTTTACTTTCACCTAGTCTAATAGACTCCTGTTTTGCCTTATTCTATAAATTACCAATTACTGTTTCTTACAGAGTACTTGATAACCTATTCTTTATCATACTAGGAGAGTTGGACCGTTCACAGTCAGCTTTGCGGTTAATTGGAAACCCAAACTCACACCCAACAACCATGCATAGGTGGATACTTGGAATGCAACCTGTAACAGCCTGTAGATTGTCCAGTTCGATGTGATGCCCTGGCTTATATACACCTCCGTTTTTTTCTCGATATATAATGTCCCCTTTTCACTGTATGTATGTGTGTGTGTGTGTGTGTGTGAGAGAGAGAGAGAGAGAGAGAGAGAGAGAGAGAGAGAGAGAGAGAGAGAGAGAGAGAGAGAGAGAGAGTGGAGGTATTACTGTGTGTGTGTGTACTCACCTAATTGTACTCACCTAATTGTGGTTGCAGGGGTCGAGACTCGGCTCCTGGCCCCGCCTCTTCACTGATCGCTACTGGATCCTCTCTCTCTCTGCTTCCTGAGCTTTGTCATACCTCTTCTTAAAACTATGTATGGTTCCTGCCTCCACTACTTCACTTGCTAGGCTATTCCACTTGCTGACAACTCTATGACTGAAGAAATACTTCCTAACGTCCCTGTGACTCGTCTGAGTCTTCAGCTTCCAGTTGTGACCCCTTGTCCCCGTGTCCCCTCTGGAACATCCTATCTCTGTCCACCTTGTCTATTCCCCGCAGTATCTTGTATGTCGTTATCATGTCTCCCCTGACCCTTCTGTCCTCCAGTGTCGTCAGTCCGATTTCCCTTAACCTTTCCTCGTACGACATTCCCTTGAGCTCTGGGACTAGCCTTGTTGCAAACCTTTGTACTTTCTCTAACTTCTTGACGTGCTTGACCAGGTGTGGGTTCCAGACTGGTGCTGCATACTCCAGTATGGGTCTAACATACACAGTGTACAGTGTCTTGAACGATTCCTTATTAAGGTATCGGAACGCTATTCTCAGGTTTGCCAGGCGCCCGTATGCTGCAGCGGTTATTTGGTTGATGTGTGCCTCTGGTGATGTGCTCGGTGTTATGGTCACCCCAAGGTCTTTCTCCCTGAGTGAGGTCTGTAGTCTTTGTCCACCTAGCCTATATTCTGTCTGCGGTCTTCTTTGCCCCTCCCCAATCTTCATGACTTTGCATTTGGCTGGATTGAATTCGAGGAGCCAGTTACTGGACCACATGTCCAGCCTCTCCAGGTCTCTTTGCAGTCCTGCCTCATCCTCGTCCGATTTTATTCTTCTCATCAACTTCACGTCATCTGCGAACAGGGACACTTCAGAGTCTATTCCTTCCATCATGTCGTTCACATATATCAAAAATAGCACTGGTCCTAGAACTGACCCCTGTGGGACCCCGCTCGTAACAGGCGCCCACTGTGATACCTCTTCACGTACCATGACTCGTTGCTGCCTCCCTGTCAGGTATTCCCTTATCCATTGCAGTGCCCTTCCTTTTACGTGTGCCTGATCCTCCAGCTTCTGCACTAATCTCTTGTGGGGAACTGTGTCAAAGGCCTTCCTGCAGTCTAGGAAAACGCAATCTACCCAACCCTCTCTCTCGTGTCTTACTTCTGTTACCTTGTCATAAAACTCCAGGAGGTTTGTGATACAAGATTTGCCTTCCATGAACCCATGCTGGTTTTCATTTATAATCTTGTTCCTTTCCAGGTGTTCGACCACTCTCCTCCTGATAATCTTCTCCATGACTTTGCACACAATACATGTCAGAGACACAGGTCTGTAGTTTAGTGCCTCGTTTCTGTTTCCTTTCTTAAATATGGGGACTACATTAGCTGTCTTCCATTTCTCAGGTAGTTGCCCAGTTTCAAGGGATGTGTTGAAGATTGTGGTTAGAGGCACACACAGCATCTCTGCTCCTTCTCTAAGGACCCATGGGGAGATGTTGTCCGGTCCCATCGCCTTTGAGGTGTCAAGGTCACTTAAGAGCTTCTTCACCTCCTCCTCAGTTGTTCGTATGTCATCCAACACTTGTTGGTATATTCCCTCTTGATGTTCCCTTCTGTGCTGTCTTCCCACAGCATTTCCTGTCTCTACTGTAAAAACTTCCTTAAATCTCCTGTTCAGCTCCTCACATACCTCCTGATCATTTCTTGTGAGTTCTCCACCTTCTGTCCTTAATCTGATCACCTGGTCTTTGACTGTTGTCTTCCTCCTGATGTGGCTATACAACAGTTTCGGGTCAGTCTTGATTCTCGATGCTATGTCATTTTCATACTGTCGCTTGGCCTCCCTCCTTACCTGTGCGTACTCATTCCTGGCTCTGCGACTGATCTCCCTATTTTCGTGTGTTCTCTGCCTTCTGTACTTTTTCCATTCTCTATTGCACTTTGTTTTTGCCTCCTTACACCGTCGGGTAAACCAGGGGCTTGTTCTGGTCTTCCCGTTGTTACTGTTGCCCTTGGGAATGAACCTTTCCACTGCCTCCTTGCATTTTGTTGCTACATATTCCATCATTTCATTTACTGGTTTTCCTGCCAGTTCTCTGTCCCACTGGACCTCCCGCAGGAAGTTCTTCAACCCTATGTAGTCCCCTCTTTTATAGTCAGGCTTTTCCCATTCTCCTCCTGTTATTCTCTCCACTTGCAGCTCTACTATGTATTCAAAGCACAGAACCACGTGGTCGCTAGCTCCTAGGGGACTCTCATACATTATGTCCTCAATGTCTGAGCTGCCCAGGGTGAACACAAGGTCCAATCTTGCTGGTTCATCCTCCCCTCTCACTCTGGTAGTGTCCTTAACATGTTGGTGCATGAGGTTTTCCAGCACCACGTCCAACATCCTGGCTCTCCATGTTTTGGGACCCCCATGTGGCTCCAGGTTTTCCCAGTCAATCTCCCTGTGATTGAAATCCCCCATAACCAGCAACTTTGCTCTGCTGGAGTGAGCTCTTCTTGCCACCTCAGCAAGTGTGTCCACCATTGCTCTGTTGCTCTCTTCATATTCCTCTCTTGGCCTCCTGCAGTTCTGTGGTGGATTATACATCACTGCAATGACCACTTTGTGTTCCCCAGACTGAAGTGTACCTGCTATGTAGTCTCTTTCTCCTGTCTCATCTATTCCTTCCATTTTCTCGAATTTCCATCTGTTTTTTACGAGCAGAGCAACCCCACCTCCCCCCCTACCCCTTCTATCTTTCCTCATGATCTGGTATCCTGGTGAGAAGATTGCATCTGTTATTGTCTCTATGAGTTTGTGTGTGTGTGTGTGTGTGTGTGTGTGTGTGAGAGGAGGTATGACATGTGTAGGTATAACGTGGGTAGGTATAACATGTGTAGTTATAACGTGTTTTGAGGAGGTATAGCATGTGTGTGAGGAGGTATAACGTGTTTTTTGAGGGGGTATAACGTGTGTGAGGAGGAATAACGCATGAATGAAGAAGTATAGCATGAGAGTGAGGAGGTATAGCATGTGAGTGAGGAGGTATAGCATGTGAGTGAGGAAGTATAGCATGTGAGTGAGGAGGTATAGCATGTGAGTGAGGAGGTATAGCATGTGAGTGAGGAGATAAAGCGTGTTTGTGAGGAGGTATAGCGTGTTTGTGAGGAGATAACGTTTGCATGAGGAGGTAAAGCGTGTTTGAGGAGGTATAGCATGTTTGTGAGGAGGTATAGCATGTGCGTGAGGAAGTATAGCGTGTGAATGAGGGAAGGTATAGCATGTTTGTGAGGAGGTACAGCGTGTTTGTGAGGAGATAGCGTGTGAGTGAGGAGGTATAGCGTGTGAGGAGGTATAGCATGTGAGTGAGGAAGTATAGTGTGTGAGTGAGGAGGTATAACTGAGATACTTTCTGAAGAAGCATGCTGGATATTATACATGTTTCTGGTATACATGGACCTGGAATACATGGTCCTGGAATACATAGACCTGGAATACATAGACCTGGAATACATAGACCTGGAATACATAGACCTGGAATACATAACCTGGAATACAAAGACCTGGTATACATGGACCGGGTATACATGGACGTGGGAGGTGTGTATTAATACGTAGTGTTTACATTACAGGTAGGCGAAGCTTCACAGATCGTCGAGGGAGAGATGACAGCATCACTAAGGTAAATTGATATTCAAGTAATAATAATGTTGAAATTACCGCTAACATTTTATTGTGGCAACGTTTCGCTCTCCTGAAGAGCGAAACGTTGCCATTTTAAAATGTCTCATTAGCTGCACTTGTGTCCTTTTACTTAAGATGTTTAAGTTAGCTGTTATCAGCGTAGTTTCCTGTTGTCAAGGAGCATCGGTTTGCGTACAGAGCGTGTACAGATGTTAATGAAGAGTTGCTCATCTATCCTTTCTATCGTTACAGAGGGCTGAAAGCCCCAATCATTCCGAAAAGTCGTGCAAATCCCGTAGTTTTCTTTCCGATGGAAGTGGTATCGAAGTCTCATGTGACTGCTCATCCAACCTTTCTCTCTCGTTGTGGAGGTTTGAAAGCCCTTATCATTCCAGCAAGTCATGGAAATCCCGTAGTTAGCCTTCTATGTCACTGTTTTGACCAGAACGAGGTCAATTTCAGTTTTAGTTAGGTATGGCTAGTTTATTGTGGTTTCTTTGCAAAGAAATCACGATACGAGTGGGATTTGAACCCTTGGTGAGTAAGTTTTATGGCTTGACGTGGGTTCAAAAGCCACCTGTACAATGATTTGTTTAACTTGTATCCTAGACTGTGACTGCAGTCAGCCCTACTATCCCTCTCACACACAACATCCTGTAAGGAAAGTAGATGGAAGTACACAAGTCCCCTCGTATCCGAGGGGGATAACTTCCAAAGCCTACCGTGGATACCCGAAACCTTGGTTAGTAGAGAACTATTTATATATAATAAGTCGTTTATCGTTTACATACATACCTATGGTAAAGTTAAATTGATAAATTACACACTGAGTTGAGAATTAGCACTTGTTCAATGATGGGAAGCACTTGACGGCTTCTCTTAGTGTTTGAACAACTGCCAGCATAGCTACTTTCAGGGTCATTATTAAGCAAAATTAAGGGTTATTTTTTGGGCCACCTGAAACTGCAGATAATTGAAACAGAAAACTGAATTCACAGATACGGGGGTTTATTACATTAACTTTGGTAAATTCAGTAGAGCGAGCAAGATAGCTAATGTTAATTCATTAAGGTATCTTTATTGTGAAACGTGTCGCTGATACAGTAGGCTTCTTCAGTTGAATCTCTTCTAGGGAGGCTCCTTGAAGTGGCAAAAAGGCTCTCAGTCTCAGGAATCAAATCCTATGGTCTCTTTTCTTAGACCGAGTCTAAATACCCCCCAATCCTCCCCTCCCTATCCCATCCTCCCCAGCCCCTTTTCCTCCCTTCTCCCAACCCTCTCATTTCCCCATCCCGTTTGTAGTCTCTGGGGTCCTCCCCACTGGCATTACGGTTTCTAGGTAGGGGGAAGTGTGCTGGAGTTCATCCCACTCCGTAGGGTCCCACAGGGGGGGGTGTGGTTTGCCGTGGAATCTGAATTGTCTGAAGGTGCCCGGTCCCTTTCCGGATTTTCGAGAAGTGGGCGGGGTGCCCCTTTCAGATAGTGGGTGTATCTCCCAAAGCTGCCTGTCGGTTCTGAGAGGTGACAGCCGACGGAGGTATGCTTTGTGGTGGGTTTCCAACCGCCCTTGCTCTTGTCTGCCAAGGTGGCTCGGAAGATGTGAGGCTGCTATCCCGGAGCGCTGGTTTACTGGCGTGAAGGGTAGGGTATGGCACGGGTTCCACGCTGTATCTTCACTGCCAGTGGGCTCTATGCCCTCTCGGACGAGGGGATGAGCTTCCAGCCCTTCCATGCCTCCTAGTGACTGTCCCTTTGCTGTCCCTCTTTTTTATCTTTTCTCCTTTATTTTTTCTTAAAATAATGTTATGCAGAAATGTGGCATACCTTGGGACTAGAGCCTTGTCTAAGGGCAAAGGTAAAAGTTACATACCTCTCAGGCATAACCAGGCCACCCAGGGCTATCCCAGTCAAAACAGAAAACGCTAAACCAGCATTTGTGCTTCAATGGGTTGGTTAACAGAGGGTTAGGCAAAAATCTTAGTTAGGAAAATATATCTATTTATTCGTCATAACACTATATACACCCTCTAGAAAACACCTTCATGTATCTCCTATCCTAAACGCCTAAACAGCGGACGCAAGAAGCAGGCGGCTGGCGGTCCAGCAACCATAAACACTCGGCCTAGCCAGCGCCAGGCCCTCACTACTCCAATACCAACTCCATTTCTTATTTCCTCACTCATCCCACAGCACCTTGACCATGTCAGAGCCTAGGTGAGCATACAGGTAAACCATAGAAGAGCCTATGGCTTCAGTTAGCTAAACAAAAGGGGTACACAACTGCAAAACTAAGCTTAAATACACGGCGTCTCCGACACTAAGCTCCATGCCATGCAGACCACGTGAGTCCCCCAAGCCACGCTTATCCGCATACCAAAACAGTTGGAAAATAAATCCCTATCAGGATTTCTTTATAATTACTGTTTAACCTACTTTACAGTACCCCCAAATGCACATTATGAATTATAAAATTATGCTTTACAATTATAACATTCATACTATTATGGTACCCTTCTCCACTGCATATACATTACAATGTCATGCTGAACCCTGCATAACAACAAGAAAAATAACACAGAAGAAGCACCTTAATTATGGAGTCTTCACTCAATGAAACCTTTCCTCCTCCCAGGCCACTTTTTGATCCCACACCCTGTTCTGACCCGGCTTCATTATTAGACCCTTCTCAAGACTTCTCATACCCATGTACTTTCTGCCAGTGACGCTCCATCACCTGCTCCAGATGCTGAGGTGGCACCCATTTCTGCTCATGCCACTGCTTTTTGCACACCTTTAACAATGCGTCCGGCTTCCCCGAATACGGTACGACTGTTTTTGGATCGCCCACCTCGCTCAGGTCAGACTGCCCGCGGTACTACTACTGAACGTTCAAGACAATCTACTGACGACAGTTCTTCAATGTCTGCTCAAAAATGACCTATGCAACACTCACTACCTTTGTGTACCGGGTTTACAAGTATGCAATGGACTAAATTCTTTTCCTTACAAACAACGCCTCAGACTGATTATCTTTCTGATCATGGAATTGGAAAAGCTCTTTTACGGCACATTGGCCAAAATATATCCTTCCACTCCCTTCGAAGGAGTCCACGTGTTGTTACAGTACAGAATTCAGAACAAGCTCATGATCTCTTCTGTATCAGTTCCATAGATAATATACCAGTCACCGTTCGTAAACATGGTAATCTCAATTCTTGCAGTGATACTGTTGTCTTAACTTGTACCATTGTCTTGCCCGCCTGTGGACGGAAGCGCTTTTCTAGTAAAAACGCTCGCTTAACCTTCGACTGCCGTAAAGTAGTCTCCAATACCCAACAGTGTCGTTATTGCTGGCGTTTTGGACACTCCTCTAAATACTGCAGATCTGCGGCGGAATGCCCGTCTGCTGTGCAGCAGATCATTCCAATACGTCTTGTAGTCTTTCCCCCTCTTGTCTCAATTGCAATGAGTCTCATCTTTTTCACACCGTTGTCAAGTCTGTCGTAATGATCGAGAGGTGTGATTAGGATTGTTAGGATAGGTCGGGTTTGATTACGTAAGGCTAAGTATGGTTAGGTTAAGTTAGCTTTAGTTAGGCTACGTTGCTTTAGTTGCATAGAGCTCAGTTAGGTTAATAAACTCAACACTGGCCATTCAGTGTATCCCGATATAATTTAACCTAACCCAACTCATCCTAACAAAACATAGCAAAACCCCATCTCACTCACCTTAGCCTAACTTAACCCGATATTCACCACTTCAACCTTACTTAGCCAAATGTAACCTCACCTAACATTTAACCCCCAAGAAGCCTTTGGGAACAATCTACACAAAATATTGGCAAATCTACTGAACAGTGTCAACTTTGTACCATAAATAACACTATGTAACACAGTTTTTGTTCCTGGCAAGTAAGTTTTATTTTCCAACTCCTTTTATTGCATAATAGAAAATGCCCATTATTCTTTTTAAACTTTGCTTTTGTGGCTTACATGATGAATTTTTGACAAAAAAATGGCTAAATTTCAACAGTTTTTGTTAGTTTTGGATGTAAAACAAAAGCATACAAAAAAAAAATTGCATAAAATAAATTTTTTGTAAATTTTATTTTAAACTCTCTGAAACACATTTACAAAGTTAAAAATGAACAGTTCTTCTAGATTTACGAGCAGCAACAAACCACTTTCACGTTTAAGCCCCCAAATAAAGTCTCCCATCATGTTTTCATTATAAGATCCCTGATATCTGTGTTCAAAGTTCATTATATCTCAGTGGAAGCTCTGCCCTTGCTACTCTGAGTATGCTCCCATACTCTCCTTGAAATTGTCAAGTTGAGCATCAAAGAAATGAACCTTATGGGACATCCTACAGCCCATCTGACCATAGCTTTCTTACCAAGGTCTCAAGTTCCACATAATTGTCAGCCTTGTTGTTGCCCAGAAAGCCCTGTGCTACAGCAACAAAACTCTCCCAGGCTTCCTTGTCCTTCTGTGTGAGCTTCTTTGGAAATTCTGAGCACTCCATGATTTTCCTGACCTGTGTGAAGGCTTACTTAACCTTGTCAGCTTCTAAGTAAAGAACTGAAAACGCTGGCTCCTCCTTATGTAAATAAATGATGGAAAACATAATAACATGAGATAAACATTTTTATTACACGATTTCAAGCATAAATGTAAAACAATTAAACATGAGAATTAATCCTATATGAAAGAAAAAATGAAAAATGAAATATAAAAATGATACTTGAATTAAAAGCTAATTTCTGCAGATGTAGTTGTAGAAGGGCGTGTCGATGTTGTTGACACCGCGCATTGTAGAAACTCTTAAGCCGTTGTTGAAGAGGATGGGGGGTCATAACTGTTCGTCACTCCAAATATGGTTTGCACACTACGATTCTGCCAAGGTGAACTTATCCTCTGATCACCGCAGTGCTGAAAATGTTGGATAGCCACCCTTATCACCACAGTGTTGAGTAGCCCGACAAGATACGTAGTTACACAGGGTGTGTAGCTGGCTAGGGTGATCGATGAATGGGGTGATTGGATCGTAGGTATGTGCGGTTAGCTCACTAGATCTTTGCCAAATCCCTGCTGTCCTTATCTTCACGTCGCCTGTGTCAGATGACCCACGCCGACAATTCAAGGATGTTTGATGGAAGCAGCTAGTCAAGTGATTTCTCCACTGGTTGGAGATTCACACATCACCTCCCACCGGGTGAAAAAAAGGAGGGGGGGGGGATAGCGGGAGCTAGACACTCCACTTGTCTTAACTACCAAACTGCCAACAAACAACCATCGCCATACATTCGTAATTTCCATACTCCTATGGAAATTACTCTTAGTGCTCCTTGCTCCTCTGAGTATGCTGAGTATCTAAAGTATCTAAAGCCTTCTGGAACTTTATCAAAAAAATCAGAGGCACAATTCCCACCAACAAATTCAAACACTTCACCCACAACAACACACACATCTCAGACCCGCAGGCTGTTACTAACATCCCCTCAAGGAAGGTTCCTTGATGTTGGTGAGGGGCTCTTGATTTAGGTAATTGGATCTGTGCTCCAGTTCCCCGAATTAAGCCTGAATGCCTTCCACATCCCCCCCCCCAGGCGCTGTATAATCCTCCGGGTTTAGCGCTTCCCCCTTGATTATAATAATAATAATGCTACTAACATCTTCAAACACATCCACCATCTTCCACCCTCACCCACCCCACCCTAACGTTATTCAACATATTCAGAACATAGAATACTGGAACACTATACACACACACACACACACACACACACACACACACACACACACACACACACACACACACACACACACACACACACACACAAGAAACAACACCAGACAGCCACATCCATCTGGACACACTTACCTCCTCCCAAGAACTCGACACTCTTTTCACCAACACAAACATTAAAACTCTCCTCAGACACCTTCCTCCCAAGGCTCCTGGTGCCTCTGGCCTAAACCATATTATCCTAAAACACCTTCCTGACTCTATCATTACTGCCTACACAAACCTCCTCAATGCCTCCCTTGCCTCTGGATACTTCCCTTCCCTCTTCAAAGCTGCTACTGCTATACTCCTTCCTAAACCCAAAAAGACCACTCTGATCCTAGAAACTATCGCCCTATCAGCCTCCTCGAAACTTTAGAAAAACTCATCAACCATCGCCTTCGCAGATACTTGGAACACAACTGTCTACTTTCTGATGGCCAGTTTGGCTTCAGAACACACAGATCCACACAGGATGCCATTAACATCATTCTCAACTACATCCACATAAACACAAAACAAAGAAACAGGACAGCCCTGGTTGCAAAAGACGTTGAAAAAGCTTTTGACACTGTCTGGCACGAAGGGCTCAAGTACAAACTCTGCACTAACTTTAACTTGCCTGTCACTACTCCTAAACTCCTCTGCAACTTCCTAGACGGCCGTACCATGAGAATCAAATTCCAGGGCTGTTACTCTGGCTACTTCACACTAAATGCTGGAGTACCCCAGGGATCTGTCTTCTCCCCTACCCTTTACATTTTATACACTAACGACATTCCAATACCTGTATACCACAACTCCATCACACTAGCCTATGCAGTCGACATTACACAACTTATCACTCATGCCAATATAGATACACTCACACACAAAACACAAAATGAGGTCGACAGGATAGCCATCTGGGAACAAAAATGGAGGATCAAAACCAATGCAGCTAAATCCAGCATTACATATTTTAACTACAGGAAACGTGATCCTCCATTACCTGTCGAGCTCAGAACAGCTGACACCCGCACTTACATCCCCATCACACAAACTGTCACTGTCCTTGGCGTAAATCTTGACTACCTTCTTCGTTTACAAACACACATTCACTCAAGGCATGCAATAGCTAGTAAGGCCCTTGCAGGCCTCTACAAGCTGAAACATGCCTCTCAACGCACCAAACTACACCTCTACAAATCCCTAATACGTCATCTGTTAACTTACTCTCCTCTAACCTTCTCTATTGCTGCAAAAACAAACTTACTTAAACTACGGCGTGTCCAGAACAAGGCGCTGCGCTGGGTGCTTGATGTCAGATGGGAGGACTTTGCCACAAACGAGTCTCTCCATGCCCAGTTAAACAGACAGATAGACAAACTTGAGACACGACATGGGTACTGAACCTCTCTCCTTGACGAAGACATCCGCTGACCGACAAACCAACACAACCTTTTCTACTCCTTGCATGATCCTGATTTAACCCTTTTATTTTACAAATAACCTTGGATTCGCTGACAGGTACCTTCTCTGACAGGTACCATTCTCTGACCAACGTTCGCCTTAGCCTTAGGGTTAAGACATGGCTCAGTTCTACACTCCTCTATAGCGCTAATCTTCACCTGTCCCTTCTTCCCCGCTCACCCTACCGGAGTCCCAACAGAAGAGCCTGAATTTCTCTTCTCAATATCTGTCCCACGATCGCCTTCGCTGATGGGTTAAGCCATGGCTCTATTTCTACGACTAAGAACACTTCTCTCCAGCACTATTTTTCGTCTGTCCCGTCTTCCCCGTCATGCTGATGTCAGCACCAATAGTATGGTGATTAATTGCCTAAAATAATCCCCTAAAATAATCCCCTAAAAGGGGATTATTTTAACCATTCTAATTGGTGTGTGAGAGAAATATTGTCTTTTGTTTATTCTTTTGTAAAACGACCACCACATGAGGTTTGTCGTTAATTTTTCTGACGAATGACACAATGTTTCAGCTACCTAAGATTGTATCATGTTAAGTAGTTATTTCCAGGGGTTTCTCCTATTATGTTACTACATGAAAGAGCACACTTTATTGTTCTGGGACCGTAGAAGTGGTCACCGCTGTTTTTTTTTTCCTGGGGAGGGGGGACGTGTGTCCTATTTTGTCATCTTTGAAACTTTTTCAGGCTCATCGTCCCGCACACTTTTGCGGAGTAATATATAATTTTATCACTTTTGAATGAATATAGGCTATGATGGTCAAGTGAACTTTTTTACTCATTCTCACACCTCTCGAGTTGGACCACCTGGTAAAGATATACAGTCGGGGTAGGCGGACGCCAAGGTCTTCCAGTTTACAGTTATTTTATAACATGAACATGTGGGTTCGTAATTGATTTGGAAGGCAGGTAGCGGGTTGGTTGGGGTAACGGGTGTTTTATCATGTTGTTTGTGCTCATAGTTTTTAGTTTTGTGAAATGGCTTATAATAATTGCTAGGGGTGTATTGTTTTGGTTTGTACTGCCTTTTTTTTGTATTTTGGCTCCAATAACAAAAAAAAAAGGGCTATGAACGATTAAAATTAGATTCATGGAGATTTTTGATTGATGTAAATTTTATACGTACATTGTAACATTGGCACATGGGTTCTGTACCAGTAAGGTTTGCATACTGGAATATATAGACTGAGTTCAAAAGGTTGTTAATGCACGCCTAATTAAAGCTTTCAATGGATAGGTGATAAGGTAACCATGTGTATGGTGTGAAGGGGAACAGTATCTCGACAGGGAGGGGGGTGAGTCGAAGTTATCCCTCATTCGACCTTATGACCCATACACATATGGAGGTTAATATGGAGTTAATAATTGTTAGGAACTTAAAATTGATTCCATATCATAAATATGTACTTACCTCATGCATTGTATAGTGAAAACTTTTATATTACTCGTGGAGTTATTATGATTTTCTGTACCTGATCTATTGTACATATATATAGTGCAGCCATCCAAATCATGCTGATAATGAAGCAAATGGATCATTGCATGCACTGTGATAGTTTAATTTTGCCCCCTTAAGTGTGGTATAAAACTACAAATTCAATTCAATTCAATTCAATTCAATTCAAAGTTTATTCTCTATAAGGATTACAATGCTGAGTTTACAGAAATTTGGTTATTGTGTGGTTTACATGTAGTAAAATTGTGATTACAGAGTGTACCACTAGAACGCTTAGCATGGCTAGGCATTTCGGGCAGACTTAGTTTTATTCTTAATTGTAAAATATTACAAATTATGAGGTAAGTTGGTATTATGGCTAAGTGACTAAATACTAGTTTGTGAGTTTAGCAATGTGAATGCTTTTGTTTTGGCATAGTACATAGTTTCAGTATTGGAGTATCACAGGATTCATTATTTTAAGACTGAGGTTAATATTTCTGTTTATGGTCAAATGAGTGAGAGAGTGTAAGTGTGAACCACCAGGTGGTATTCGTGTAGTTAGTTGACGGGGTGTATCAGGGAGATAAGATGTTTTCTAATGGCAGTTTTGAAGGTGATGAATGTGTCTGCAGTTCTAGAGTTCTCAGGTAGGGTATTCCAGATTTTAGGGCCTTTGACATACATTGAATTTTTGTAAAGGTTTAGTCGGACACGGGGAATGTCGTAGAGATGTTTGTGTATGGTGTTATGCCTGTGGGTTCTGTCACAACTATCAAGAAAGCGTTTTAGGTCAAGGTTGATATTAGAGTTTAAGGCCCTGTAGATGTAGATTGCACAGTAGTAAGTGTGGATGTACTGAACTGGGAGTAAGTTTAGGTCTATGAAGAGTGGGGGGGTGTGTTGCCAGGGATGGGATTTAGTGATTATTCTTACTGCAGCTTTTTGTTGGGTTATTATTGGCTTTAGGTGTGTTGCTGCAGTTGATCCCCAAGCACAAATAGCATAGGTGAGGTATGGATAAATAAGTGAGTGGTATAGTGTGAGAAGGGCATTTTGCGGCACGTAGTATCGTATCTTGGAGAGGATCCCAACCGTTTTGGATACTTTTTTGGTTATATGCTGGATATGGGTGCTGAAATTCAGGTTGTTGTCAAGGTATAAGCCTAGGAATTTGCCCCCATTATTTCTGGTAATTAGAGTGTTGTCAATCTTAATGTTAATTTGTGCATCTCCTGCTCTGCTACCAAACATAATATAGTAGGTTTTGTCAGTGTTAAGCGTAAGTTTATTGGCTGTCATCCAAGTCGATATTTTAATCAGCTCCTCATTCACAATGGTGTTGAGGGTGGCAAGATTAGGGTGAGAGATGACATAAGTAGTGTCATCAGCAAAGAGAATGGGTTTCAGGTGTTGGGATACGTTTGGAAGGTCATTGATGTATATGAAGAAGAGCAGGGGACCAAGGACACTTCCCTGCGGAACTCCAGTATCAAGTGGCCATGTTGCTGATGCTGTGTCTTTAATGGTGACGTACTGATACCTATTAGTAATGTAAGATTTGAAATAAGCAAGGTAAGGTGGCTAGTTATTGGCTAACATTAGATTCCCTTCCTGTAGGGAGGTATTAGAATATATCACAAAGACCATAATTTGGTAAGATATATTTGTTTGAAATGTAATGTAGAATTAGTAGACTAAATGGATTATTTGAGTCAAGTCACACCTTGATTCCTAATTTCTATACAGTCCACTAAATTAGCCAGGTTTACTGGAGTATACCTGGAGAGGGTTTAGTGAGTCAGTGGACCTGTGGCCCGGTCTGTCACCAGGCCTGCGGTGAATCAGGGCCTGATCAACCTGGCTGTTACTGCTGGTTGCATGCAAGCCGACGTACTAACCACAGCCCGGCTGGCCAGGTACCGACTTTAGGTGCCTGTCCAGAGCCTTCTTGAAGGCTGCCAGGGGTCTATTGGTTATTTTCCTTATGTATGCTGGGAGGCAGTAGAACAATCTTGGAGTTCAGCAACAACCATTGAGTAGTGAGGACGTGCGCTGCTCATTGGGATATCAACATGGCGGAACATACAGTACGGAGAGTGAATACTATCTGCATAGAGCTGGTTCGTGGTACGTTAAGTGGAGATACGATGAACGTCCTTCTCCCTAACATCATCAGGGATACATATGGTATTCCCAACGAGGAATTGTATGGCGTCGCCCTTAATGGTTTAACAAGAATCTTTGTGAAATTTCTACGAGTCGATTACTACACAAGAATTGTCGAGCATTACCAGGAACAACGCATGAGTGTGAATTCAACGATGGATGTTGTGTTACATGACGTCTCTAAGTACTTCACATGGGTGAAGGTACGGAATGTACCCTTCGAGGCTACGGCTTATGGCCTGCAGGAGTTTTTTCGAAGTTATGGGACAGTGCATTCTGCAACAATGGGGGTGTGGAGGGATGGTCCATATGAAGGAATGCCGGAAGGTTCTTACACCCTTAAAATGACCTTAACAAGGCCTATACCATCCTATGTTACGATGATCGGTTGTAGAACACAGGTTTATGTGTACTATGCTGGGCAAAGGAAAACATGTCGTCTATGTAGCTCTTATGAGCACATGGCAGCCCAGTGTCCTAGGAGGCGGGCTTCTCGAATTCTCGACACTCCAATTGTGATTCAACAGTCGTGTAATTTGGTGCCTGGCTCTGATGCCTCGGGAGGCCGGAGGAATGACCTCTGGAGCGAAGAGGTCGACCGGGAGGTGGCGGCGGCGGAGACATGTGTCACTCTCCCAGGGGCGTCGGGGGAGTTGAAGGTGACATCTGAGGAGACTTTCGTCCAGGAAGCTTCAACCCAGGATGGGTTATTGGCAGATGTGATCAAGGATTTTTTGGATGAGGAGGAACCCTGTGCAAAAGGTGTCCTCAGTTCATGTGAAGCTGGAACTTTGGAGGGACAACAAATTGTTGAGGAAGACTTGAGTAAGATTGGGCGGGAGCATGTGGTGGCCGTGGAGGTACACCAGGAGGAATTGTCTGAGGGTGATATGTGTGTAAGTGTGAGTTCTAGGAAACGAACTGCGGCATCAGAGATAGATGAGGTCATTACCCCAGGGCAGAGGCCGGGGAAGAAGTCATGGGCAGCGGTTGTGGAGCCGAGGACACATAGTGGTAGAGGTGTGCCTGAGTTGCAAATTGGGAAAGGGAGGGGGGAAGTGATTGCACAGGAAAACTCGAGTGGCAAAGGAACACGTAATATGAAAAGTGCAGTGGGTAAATCCCAGAGGCATAGGGGAAAGCCGCCCCTTCTGTAATTTTCAGATGTGTCACGCTTAATGTTAATGGACTTAAGACTGAGGTCAAGAAAGTTTGGTTGGAGTGGTTTTTAAGGCGGTTTGATGTTGACATATGCTTTTTGCAAGAGCATAATCACAGGGCTGGTAGTGTGTTGAGGGTGAAAGGATATCGGATGTATGTAACCAGTGGTTTGCAATTGAAAGGTGGGGTAGCAGTTGCGGTAAAGGAGACCAGCCCCTTGCGTGTCATCGGTTGGGAAGAGGGGGGGGGGTGGGAGGATCGTGAGGGTGGATGGCGTCTGGGGTGAGAGTCGAGTTAGTTTCGTGGGAGTTTACATGCCAGCAACTAGTAATATCAGGGTAAAAGTAGATTTTGTCAGAGAGGTATTGCTGTATCACTTGAGAGGTTTGCCTGCTATAACAGTAATAGGAGGTGATTGGAATTGTGTGATTAGGAGTGGTGATGTCGAACCGAGAGGGGCGGGTTGTGTGCTGAGTGTGCTGAGGGATGTATTGCGAGATATTGGGGTTGTTGATGTGGTGGGGAGGGGGGGTTACCTAGTGGAGCATACGTTCGTCCGTAGGGGATATGAAGCGCGATTAGACAGAATTTATATTAAGCAGGGTATAGATGTTGTGAGGGTGCAAACCTTCGATGTGGGGTTTTCTGATCACAGAGCGGTAATAGCAGATTTGATGTGGGATGGAGTGGTGCGTATTTATTCTGGGTACTGGAAATTAAATGTAAGGCTTCTTAAGGAGGAGGGGGAGGGGCCTTTTTTCAGTGATTGGTGGTTGCCTTTTTGGGAGGCTAGGAACAGGGAGATAGATCTGTTAGATTGGTGGGAAATGCAGGCAAAACCTGGAATAGCGAATTTTTTTAAGGCTAGGGGACGAGAGGAGGCGAGGTGGCGTTTTGGGTTGCAAAATTATCTGGAGGGACAGTTGCAAGATTGTTATGTTGGGGGAGGTGGTAGGAGGGATGATATGGACAGACTGCGGAGTAGAATAGCTGAATTACACAATGATAGGTTTGATGCAATTAGGGTTAGGGCGGGGTTAGAGGATGTTTTGTGGGGTGATAAACCGTCTGGGTATGTTTTACGTAAATTTCGGGACCGACAGAGTGTAACCACCATTCTACAATTGGAGACAAGCCCTGGGGTGGGAGGGTATCCAGTGGGTCGAGTCCTATCCAATACGGAAAGTATGAGTCTCTATGCTGATAGTTGGTTTAGAGAGAAATGGAGTTGGAGGGAGGGGGGTTCCTGGGAGGGTTTTTTTGAAGGGGGGTTCCATAGCGTTTTAAGTGAGCAGGATAGAGTGGGGTTGGAGGTTGGTATAAGTGAGGTTGAGGTGGAAGAGGCAGTTTTCGGGATGAGTACCGGGAAAACACCAGGGATAGACGGTATACCAAATGATTTTTATAGAGCACATTGGGGGTGTATTAGGCAGTGTTTTGTTAGGCTATTGGACCATATGTTAACTAGTGGGAAGTTGGGCATATCGCAAAGTACGGGTGTCATAGTTTTGGTGCCAAAGAAGGGGGGGGGGTAGAGAGTTGAGTGCTTACCGTGCAATATCTTTGATGTGCGCTGATTACAAGGTTTTTGCGAAAATTTTGGGTAATAGACTGAAGAAGGTCATGGGGTCGGTGATACATGGGGGACAGTTTGGTATCCCGGGGAGGAGTATGCGGGTAGGTCATGGTCGTATTCGGGATTTCCTTGAGGGTAGTAATAAGGGAGGTATTCTAGGTCTGGATTGGGAGAAAGCTTATGATTATGTGGATAGGGAATTTTTGATTGAGAGTATGGTGAGAATGGGTTTTGGAGGGAGGGTGGTTGGATGGGTGAGGACTTTGTATGAGAATGCATCAATGAGAGTACAGGTAAATGGGAGGTTGGGTAGTTCAGTAAGCATGGGAAGGGGTTTAAGGCAGGGGTGTCCACTCTCCCAAATACTCTTTGCATGTATGCAGAACCCTTTCTATGTTCTGGTTGATGGTGGGATGGGAAGGTTGGGGGAGAGTGGAGGATATTGTGGGAATATTGTTGGTTATGTAGATGATACAACTGTTTTACTTAATGAGATTGAAGATTTAAGAAAAGTGGGAAGGGTAATTGAGATTTTTGGGAATGCTACTGGGATGAGAGTTAATAAGCAGAAATCACGGTTGTTGGAGGTAGGCGCTTGGGTAGGAGGGACCTTGGGGGAGGAGTTTGGTTGGATAACTGTAGATAGGCTAAAGATTTGTGGGATTTTGTTTTTGGCAGATGCACAGGAGAGCAGGAGGGTTAATTCAGAAATGGTAATGGACAGAGCTTTGAGTAGGCTGAGGGGTCTAAGGGCCGGGGATGTAACCTTGCATCAAAGGGTTGTGGTGGTAAATACGCTGATTTATAGTAAGGTGTGGGGAGTGGCGGAAATTTACCCATTAAGAAGTCAGGATATTATGGAAATGCAAAGAAGGGTCTTAAGGTATGTGTGGGGCTATGGGAGGGCGTGGTTGGGCAAAGATGTAGTAATGACTGCGGTAAGGCAGGGAGGACTGGGATTGATTGCATTAGGGTCTAGGGTGAAGGCGCTATATGTGAAGCAGAGGTATATTCGGGCAGCGGGGGAAAGGGGTCTTCGGGTGGGGGAGGTGATGGGGGATATCCGCAAATGGTGGGGTGGCAGGGACTTAGTGGAGTGTGAAGACATGTTGCGGTTTATGTTAAAGGTATGCAATGTTAAAAAACTCAAGGTAAAACGGTTAGTGGGTGTGGGCCGTCGTCAGGAATTAATGCAAGGGATGGCAGTGTATCCCACATATGATTGGAGAGTGATATGGGTGGAATTTAGTAAATTAAGAATACCGGCAAGAGCGAGGGAATTAGTATATAGATTTCTTATGGGGACGTTAGCATCGAAAGAGGTGCTAAGACGAATGGGTTTTGTGAAAGAGGCGTCATGCGCTTTTTGTGGGGAAGTTGAAACGGCTTTTCATGTAGTATATTTCTGTTCTGCATTGGAGGTGGTAAGATTGTGGTTGAAGAGGGTTTTCTTTTTATTGGGGGGGGGAAAGATATCACCCCTTAGGGCTTTAATGTTAGATATGGAAGGGGTACCCAAAGAGGTGGGAAGGGCTATCAGATATGTAATAGTTGATTACTTGTATGTTTCTTGGGGGATGAGGGAGGTGGAGGGGAACATTAGGATAAAAGCGCTGGCGGCGAGTTTTTATAGGACAGCATGTAGGAACAAACAATTATATGGGGGAAGGTGGGTAATTAGTTTTCCGGAGGGATATCGTGGACTTACTGTTGAACGTTTACTCCGTTTGAGTATGGGGTGAGAGGCAAGGGGTTGGTCTCTTCAGTGGTGCGCCCTCTTGGTGTGATTGGAAGCCTGGTGAGGTATGGTTGATTGGTTTGCACGGTGGTTGATGTGGGTAAAGTTTATTGTAGGAGTATGTAGACCTTATGAATTTTTGTAAAATCACAGAGTCAAAAGTTATGTGATTTTCGGTTTTTTCCCTTATTGTTATAAGAATCATTTTATATAGGAGGTTTATATTTATATGTAAAATGTGAGGTTATGTCTTATATATTTTTAATCTGAAGATAGATTTAGCCTTGTCATACACCTCTTTTTTTATTATTGTATTGAATATGTACATTATGCACTATGTACGAAAATATATAAGTATTTGATGGGGTTTATATATCCCCTTATTTTGTATGGAAGGTCCTATTATATATTGTGTTAATCAGTAACATTAACTTTGTGTATGAGTAGGGTGTTTGGGGGAACCAATGTCTTTGGTATAGTTCTATCATAAATTGTAATATTTAGTTTATTTGCAGACAAGTCATTTAGCGATTTATTTCTATGTATGATTTAGTTGGTTCTTATGAATAAGTGCACATACACGTATGTGTATATGCATGCGTATATGTATACATATATGACTGCAGGACTCGTTCCTACATGTCTTATAATGACCCTGACTGTTTTTGTTTGGAAGTCTGCTGGGTTGGGTTATTTTAGTAGAAATTGTTTTCAATGGCCATTCATTAGGGAAATTAATGTATGTTATTTAGAATGGGGACTGTACATACGGGGGGGGGGGGGTAGAAGTGTCAGCTGTGTCGGCACTGGCAATGATGAGTATTGTAAAGGAGGGTTTGAAGGTTATGTGGATTAATAATATATAAATAACAAAGTGGAAAAAATAATGCAGATTGTAGGTTTGGGTTTTCCTTGGTTATAATAATAATGATGAATATTGTTATGTTATCTTGTGTAATCTTACTTAACATAGTTACATTGGATGTAATGTATATGACAATGGGATTTATAATTTTGAGTAAGAACTGATAATGTGTTCTTTTATCTATTTAATGTATTGTGTTGTTTTAAATAAAAATATAAAAAAAAAAAAAATTTTCGTGTCCAAATTTGGCACTAATCCCACTAGGATTTTTCAAGTGTATATTATCATGTATCTTTCTCGCCTGCGTGCCAGGGAATACAAGTCAAGGAACTTCAACCATTCCCAGTAACTTAGGTGCTTTATCGTACTTATGTGTACCATTCTCCAAGTCAGCAATATTGCATGCCTTGAAAGAGGCAGTTGGTGTACAGCAATATTCCATCCTAGTTTTGAAGGTTCTCATTATCCATCCTATCATTTTTCAAGCAGATGTAGTATATACATTGTTGTGATCTTTGAAAATGATAACGTTGCACATTATCACTTACAGGTTCTTCAGAATAGTTTTTCACTGTATTGTGAAGTTGGAATTTGTTTCATACTCTGATACAGTTTTAATTTCCTTAAGTTTTCCATAAGGGAGTAATTGAAATTTCTATTCATTGAACTTCATATTGTTTTCTGAGGCCCAATTTAAGATACTGATGATGTCCACTTTGAGCCTTGCAGTGCCTTCGATGGAGGTCACTGTCATGCAAATTCGAGCGTCATCCTCAAAGGAAGACACAGTGCTTTGGCTTACATCTCTGTCTGAGGATAAGGAAAAGGAAGGGGCAAGTACAGTTCTTTGTGGAACCGAACTTTTCACAGTAACTACGTCAGATTTTATTTACCATTTCTCTTTTATGTTCTATTTGTTAGTAAGTTATAAATCCATCTATCAGCATTTCCTGTTATTCCTTTATCATGCATTTTGTGACCTACTACACCATGGTCGCACTTGTTAAAGGCTTTCGCAAAGTCTCTGTCAACTTCTACATTTTGTTAGTCCTCTAGAGCATCCAAGACCTTGTCATAGTGGTCCAGTAGCTGGGATAGGTAGGGGCAGCCTGCTTTAAACCCATGTTTCCCTGGGTTGTGTAACTGATGAGTATCTAGATGGGTGGCGATCTTGCTTCTTCGGACCCTTTCAAAGATTTTTATGATATGGGATTTTAGCACTATCAGTCTGTAATTCTTTGCTATTGTTTTACTGCCCTTTTCTGAAGTGGGGCTGTAGCTGTTTTTAGTGATGCTGAAGGCACGTGACAGCGGCTTCTTGCAGTTTCTTGATAAACACGAAGTTTCACAAGTCTGGTCCTGTGGCAGAGTGCATGGGCATGTCCATATTGCTTTTTCGAAGTAATGTCGTGTTAGTATGATGTCGGAGATTTTTGAGTTGACTAAAGTTTGAGTCTTGGTCGTAAAAAAATAATTTAGGTTGCCGATTCATAGTCTGGTTAACGGCTCACTAACACAGTCATACTGGGACTACAGTATCTCACTCATTTCTTTGCTGCCATATGCGTAAGCCACATCTCGTCTAAGCAGGGGTTCAGTACTGGATGTTGCTTTTTTAGATTTGACAAAAAAAATATTTTTGGTTCTAATTTCTTTAATGGCTTTTAGTTCTTCCTGACGTTTTTGTCTCCTGTATGATTCCTTAAGTTTAAGTTCGATATTTGCTATTTGTCTGACCAGTGCCTCCCTTCGAATTTCAGATACACTGGTTCCTTTCAGCAGCTCTGTGATTCTTCGGCTTCGTATTTATAAGGAGCATCTCTCTATTTGTAGTTTACATCTTGTCTTCCTTTTTCTTAAAGGAATGGGCCTTGAGCATATCTCAAGCACCTCTTTCTAAGCAGAGGTACGGATCCGCGCAGTTTAGGATATCTTCCCAGCTTGTTTCATCCGGGTCATGGTTGACTCGACCCAGCTGTATGTTTTTGTTACTGAAGCTGAATTTGTTGAAAGCGTCCTCATTTTGCTGGTCAGGAGCCCTGCGCATACATGTCTGTACCTCTATTATGTTGCGATCTGAGTCTGTCTTCGGTTATATTTCATATCAGATGATCATTGCTGGTTTAAGGTGAATTTGGTGCAGAGATTTAATAGCTTATGTGTGTGTGAATAATCATCTGAGCTGCCTCCTGGGGTTCTCTCTCCTAAAACATCATTTGCTACATTCCTCCAATTTAGGTGTCTTAAGTTGAAATCCCCACCAGGCAAGATGTTTGGGGCACGACCACTGGCTTAAATTTTCATTATAAATATTCAGGATTTATATGTTAATCTAAGGTCCCTCTTGGAGGCTGTGTGGGAGTCGTTGTTTACATCGATCACGTCGCTCTTTGTCTGTGAATACATTATAGGCTTCTTAAATGTTGGTCAGTTTGACAGAAAAGGTTGGATTGATTTTAGACTCCGCTGGTTTCGTTTCAGGTTTTTGGAAGTGGGCAAATGAAAATACTGTTTTTCAAGCTATAATTTCTGACTGTCACTTTGATTAGCTTCAAGGCTTACAATGCTGATATTCAGAAATGAGTTGTTTAATGGGAGAGAAACTTTTATGCCTGCAGTAACTAGAGTTATGATAATATTTCAGCTTACTACCAAATATTACTTAAACATGCTAGAATGATTCTTGGTGGAAACACTAGGAAGTGTTTCCTTAAGACATCTGCTGTCCATGTTCACCCATCAGTAAAATAGGTACCTGGGTGTTAAGCGACAGGTGTGAGTCACATCCTGGGACAAAACTGACCTAATTTGCCCGAAATGCTCTGCATAACATGGGACTTTCTATATAGCAGGATGTCACTGATATCAGCTAGGCCTGTATACCTTGTACATTTACTTATAGAAATAAATATTATTATTATTATTATTATTATTATTATTATTATTCATTATTATTTTTGAAACAAAACTGACTCAAGGAACCCAGTGAAAATACAAGGACTCCAACGGAAATGCAAAGATCCCAGTGAAAGGAGAAAGGAAGTCACTTTGACTTCTTTTGGGTTATCCTAGGTAATTTATACTTAAGTTACTAAGTATGATAATTGTACTTACGTGAACCTTCGTCCGGGTTCGATTCCCAGGGAGGGTAGAAATGTTGGGCCTGTTTCTTTACACCAGTTGTCCATGTTCACCCATCAGTAAAATGGGTACCTGGGTGTTAGTTGACTGGTGTGGGTCGCATCCTGGGACGAAATCGATCTAATTTGGCCGAAATGCTCAGCATAACAAGCGGCTTTCTATATAGTATGTCATTGATGTCAGCTAGACCTGTATGCCTTGTACATGTGCTTGTAGAAATAAAGATACGATTATTATAATAATAATAATTATTATTATTACTTTGAAAATCTACTAGTATATTGAAAGTGAATTTGTACAAGTTAACCATAAAACATGGTCATTTTCTTTTGGTAATAAAATATTTCAATGGTAAACTATAATGATCATTTTAAAGCAAAAGTAATTAAGCTTTGATTTTGGTATTTCATGTATTGTTTAATGTATGAAAAATAAGACTGGTCTTAAGAGCACACAGAGTATTGATGGCGCACATGTATATTGCACTCGGTTGTTTTAATCTAAGTTTAGAAAAGACAAACAATGTGAGTTATTTCCGTTTAATTTCTATCAAACGTAAATACACACAGATCAAATGGATTGTGAAAACATGCAATTACATTAAATTTTATAACTTGCATGAACTGTATCAACGTAAACAAAATCATTGCACCCCTCCATGGAAGATGTGTTCATTTAATATCACATAACTGCAAGTCCCTCCCAAGAAGCTCACTGCTTCAAGAAGAAATTTCTGGCCTAGCTGGTAGTAATAAGTTATCACAAGTTACATACACTGATGGATCTAAACAGGAGTCTTCTGGCAGGGCTGCATCTGCTCTTGTTGCCACCTCCCTGGTTAAGAACCATAATAAAACTGTTGAGTTAGGCATAAGAATTAACTGGGCGTCTACACTGCAAACTGAATTGTTTGCGATCCTAATGGCGCTAAAGCTAACTTATGACACTGAGCTTGACTCTATCATCATTACTGATTGTATGTCATCCCTGAAGGCTCTTGACTCATATAATGACTCCAACAACAAGCTCATTGGAGAAGCCAGATAGAGTACCCAGAAGGAGAATGTAGAATATAACTTTGGTATGTCTGTGCCTAGAATTAGGAATAATAAGAGAAGTAAATAATGAAAATTATTGTTATAGGAATGCAATTAGAAGCCTGAATAGATCTATAACCCACTATGATAACATGAACGTAGATAAGAATGTTTATGGAGCAACTTGCAATGTGAACAGACTGCTGATGTAGTAGCCAGGCTTAGGCTTGGTTACAGGTACTTCTGGCAGTTTGGGAGACAGATGATGATCAAACTAAATGCAAACTATGTGATCAGGCATATGGTCCCTGTCTTGAACACTGTGTGCTTAATTATCCACTTATTGAGGAATACGGAGATAGTATAACATATCAAGATATTACTGAAAATAAAATATCAGATATACTAAGCAAATTTCCTAAATTTGCTTGTAACAGATAAGTGAACTGTAGATATGCAGATATAAAACCATATACACACCTGTTAACCCTTTTGGGGCCTAGTTCCTCGGCGTTTTGTGTATCCATATGCTCTTGTGCTAACGTCCACAGGATGGATATGGAGTGAACAATAAACTAACCACTTCAGTAGCAAAATCTAAATCTATTCTAATATAATTAAACTATTACAAAGAACAAAAAGACACAATTTGCGACTGGACCAATACACAAATAACCAGGCGTCACTAGAGTTAGTGTCACCCGGGGCAGCATCTTTGGTGTCACCCGGGACAGTATCTTTGGTGTCACCCGGGACAGTATCTTTGGTGTCACCCGGGACAGTATCTTTGGTGTCACCCGGGACAGTATCTTTGGTGTCACCCGGGACAGTATCTTTGGTGTCACCCGGGACAGTATCTTTGGTGTCACCCGGGACAGTATCTTTGGTGTCACCCCCACGAAATTCAAGGGCGGGGGAATGTGGGGGTGGTTGTAAACACGAGTTTTGTTATTACTACATGACCAGTGACTAATGTTTAACAGGATAATACTTCTCAACATTATTAATGATAAAAATAAATAATCGTCGTAATATTGAGGAAACATAAACTCAAATACCACTTGGAGTACATGCCAAAAAAAAAAAACTTGAAAAATAAAGAAAAACATTGCAATATCAGAGAAATACTAGTTCCAATTTGACTTTGAGTACAGGTAACATCTCAGTGAATCTGATCTTACATTTCCTTGCCTTCAGTTATGCAAAATCATCTATCACATCATCAAAATCATCTCTCACATCAACAAAATCAATGATTTTCCCTATATAGGCTTATTTGTACTTTGTTAATATATAATAGGCTATATGGAAAAGAAGGATTCTTCTCTTATGTTGGTGCAGCACGGTTTTGTGCGTTAGTGTCACCTTCTTTATGGGCTCCATGGTGTCACCCCCTAAATGGTGTCACCCGGGGCGGTCCGCCCCCCGCTTACGACGCCCCTGCATATAGGAGACAGAAGCTTATGACCGACGTTTCGGTCCGAATTGGAGCATTTACATGTCACAATATCGCAAGAGAGTGAGAGAGCCAGTATGTCCTGTAGCTCGATCGCTAGTGCACTCAGCTCCCACACTGAGGTCCGGAGATCAGATCCCTGGTACGGCTGGAAAACATTAGGGACGTGTTTCCTTAGGACACGTGCTGTCCATGTTCACCCATCGGTATAAAATGGGTTGGGCAACTTACCTACATTACCCTCCTCTCCTCCATTCTTTTCCAGTATTTCCATCATTTCCCTTCCTTCTTCCTCCCCCATCTCACCGCAGCTTTGGTCACTTCGATATAAAATGGGTACCTGGGTGTTAGTCAACTGATGTGGGTCGCATCCTGGGACAAAACTGACCCGAAATGCACAGCATAACAAACGTTTTCTATATAGCAATATGTCATTGATGTCAGTTATGGCCTGTATACCTTGTACATATATTTGTAGAAATAAAGATATTATTATTATGATTATTATTATTATTATTATTATTATTATTATTATTATTATTATTATTATTATTATTATTATTATATAGGTGAGGCAGACAAGGACGGGACAAAGAGAGGAGAAAAACACAAGTAGTCGAAGTGGTAATGCTGGTAGTGCAAGTAGTAGTGGTAGTAGAAAGTAGGAGAGTAGTTTTGATTGAACAAGAATTAGAAAGGGAAGTGAAGGGAAGCAATAGTAGTGGTAATATCAATAATAATAGTAATCAAGTAGTAGTAGTAGTAGTAGTAGTAGTAGTAGTAGTAGAATTGAGGTACCTCTAAGGAGAGGAAAAAAGAGTACTGCTGGAGAGCTAAGGTCCAACAATGATTGGCAAGACAAAAAACACAGAGGGAGGGGGAGAGACTGAATGACAGAACACACTTAGGTAGAAGAAAGGTAAACAAAGAAATAAGGAAAAATAGGAAAGAAGAGGTAGAGAAGGGCGGAGGAATAGATATGATCATGTCAAATCATGAGTGTTATGAAATTTGGATCATTTAACAATGTAATGTGAAAGGAAGGCATCTACAGAGACAAAGCCAGATTCATAATGGGAAAGCTGTGTATGAGGGATGATTCACCATGAAGGTATCTGTGAAGTCTAGAAGTACAGTAGACAGTTTTAGCAGAGGACGAGTCAGAATAACAAAAAAAAAAAAAAAAAAATCCTTATTGGTGTCAGGAAACATAACACGTTTTTTGTGTTTAAGTCCGTCAGAAAAAGACCGGGTAGTTTTTGAAAAGTATTGAAGAGGACAAGAGAAGCATGAAATATAGGAGACACCAAGGACATCAATAGCAGGATGAGAGGAACTAGATTAATGCGAAGGGTGTTAGTTTGGAGATAAGTAAGTTTGATGTCTAATGAACAGAGAGTTGTTGAGATTAAAAAGACTGGAAATATAGGGAGGACAGAGAGCAGCAGATTTCACAATAAAGAGCTTGGGAGAGAAGAAAGTCCGTTTAACACATGAGAAGGCAGAGTTTATTAAATCGGAAGGTAGCCAAGACAAGAGAACGAATTGCCAAAAGTGTTAATTTCCTGGTCAAGGAACTGAGGGTCACACTCGAGTAGGCTTTTGCTGAATGAGGAGGATAGGTCTGCTGATCCGTTTTCCCTAGAGAGAAAGCCAGGTTATGTTCTTCTAAGAGTCAGCCTTTCTCTCCTAGGAAAACGGATCAGCAGACCTCTCCTCCTCATTCAGCAAAAGCCTACTCGAGTGTCGTCCATAGTAATGGTAAAGGAAGACCATCTTACGAGAGAGATACATCAAGTAGAGGCCCAACTTGCTCTTATTGTCAGAAACCAGGCCATTGGAGGCACTCATGTTTCCAATTAAGTCGAGACCGTAGGCGGTCAGGTTCCGAAACATAACCTGTACAGATGACGTCTTCCTCAAAATCGAAGTGCCCAATTCCCTCTGAGTTGTTCGCAGACAAAGTTTCGGAAGCCATGTTGCCCTACTTCTTTAAGGGTAAGGCTGGAATTACAGAGGACCAAATGGTGGACATAGTATCCTAACGGGATACAGGAAGCTACCTGACCTTATTGAGAAAAGGAGTACTTCCTCTAAATGATGACACCTATATTAACCTGGATGTTCTGCTAGGTTACGGTGGCGCCATCACAAGAGTACCCCTTCATAAGGTATATGTGAACGTAGATTCATATCAAGGTGAAGCTGTTGTGGGCCTTTCTGATACTGATTTTCCCATTAAGTGTGTGGATCTATTGGTGGGTAAGGATTTAGGAAGAGGAGGAATTTGCCGAGAACCTTATGTTATAGAGAAGTTCTCTGGAGAGAATTACGCCATTGAATGGTGTAAGGAAGGTCCTCGTCTATTCCCTCTTACAGCTATAACCAGGGCTATGGCTAAAAATTTGGAACCACTGCCTACTCCTGATGAACCCTCAGATTGGGGTTTGAATTTTCTGTTCAGTGCCAGTGATCAACACGAAGTCGAAAATCAGCCTCCAAAATCCCAAGTGGTAGATTTTGCCCCATTACGGAGTAACGACTTTAATCGGGAAAATTTAGTGAAAGAACAGCTTGAAGACCCGTCGTTGAAACAGGCAAGGGATCAAGCGCTTACTGAGATGGAAGCTGCGGGTAAGGAATGTTTTTATTACTCTGACGGTATCCTGATGAAGAAATTTCCGTCGACTTCAGTTAATTCATGTCTCAAGCCAAAACAGCTTTTGCTTTTACCTGTCCGATTTCGGGAGTTAGCGTTGGAAGTGGCACACTCTAGCCCCATGGGCGGACATTTGGGAATAAGAAAGACTCTAGGAAAATTAGCCCGATATTTCTTCTAGCCCAAGATGAGTACTTGAGAAACTGTGCTATCTGCCAGATCATTGGAAAGCCTTCACAAAAACCTCCTCCTGCGCCCCTCTTACCTATTGCCGTAGAAGGCAAACCCTTCCCTCGGCTCGTAGTAGACTGTGTGGAACCTCTCCCAAAAACTAGGCTTGGCAACCAATATCTTCTTACTAAAATGGATACGACTACTTGGTATCCAGAGGCTGTGCCCCTATGCAAGATTAGTGCTAAGGCTATTGTGAGTTCTATTTAGATTCTTCGCACAGTTCGGATTCCCTAAGGAGATTCAATCTGACAGAGGGACGAATTTCACATAAAAGGTTTTCCGTGAAGCTATGTCCAGGGTCGGAGTTAAACCCATTGTTTCAACAGTATATAGACCCCAAACCCAGGGTGTCATAGAGAGGTTTCACCAAACCCTGAAGATCATGATGAGGGCATACTGTGAGCAGTTCTCAACAGACTGGGATGAAGGTATTCCTTTCCTCCTCCTTGCCCTACGAGAGAGTGAACAGGAAAGCTTAGGATATAGTTCTTTTGAACTCATTTATGGCCATGCGGTCAGAGGACCGTTAGTAATGCTAAAGAACATATGGTCTGGAAAAGTGGAGCCGCCTTCATGTTTATCCCCCACGGCAATGCAAGAACACTTGGTTTTTATTCGGTAATTGGCAGCTGACAACCTCAGACAAGCTCAAAACCGTGTGAAACAACGTTATGACAAGACTGCTGTTGAGCGTTCATTAAATGTGGGAGACAAAGTGTTAGCTTTAAAGCCAGTGCCAGGCCATACCTTGCAACCCATGTATGAGGGTCCAATGGAGGTGATTAAGAAGCTGAGTAAGGTAAATTATGTGGTAAGAACACCAAGAAGGAGAAAGTCTACTCGAACTTGCCATATAAATTAGCTAAAGAAATATTACGAAGGGTTTATCCCTGTGGCTGCGGTGAGGTCACAAGAAGGTGACTCAAGTAAAGAAGATTGTTCACGTGGAGTAGAGATAAGACTGAAGAACTCGGAAATAATGGAAACCTTAGATGATTATCTCGGTAACTTAGAAAAGAAAAGAGCAAGTGAAATCCGAGACTTGATTTCCACTTATAGAAGTCTCTTTGGAGATATCCCCAGACAGTGCACCATGGGGATCCACGATGTGGACGTGCAAGGAGCTGCTCCGGTCGGACGGTTCATTTAGAATGTGTACCGACTATCGGAGAGTAAATTCCCTAACGATGCCTGATGGATTCCCCCTTCCTAGGGTTGACGACCTAATAGACAGTGTCTCCAGTGCCAAGTATGTCAGTCGTTTGGACCTCCTGCGTGGTTATCAAGTGCCGTTATCGCCCCGAGCGCAGGAGATTTCTTCTTTCACCGTGCCTGGAGGCCTGTTTAACTACAGGGTGATGCCCTTCAGACTCTGCAACGCAGCCTCGACCTTCCAGAAGCTTATGTATCAGCTAACGTATGACTTGGAAGGAACGGAAGCCTACCTAGATGATCTGGTAGGCTTCAACACCTGATTCGGCTGGAAGCACTCTTGAAAAGGCTAGATGAACACCATTTTACCGTCAACCTTGCCAAGTGTGAGTTTGGTGAGGCCCGGATAAAATATCTCGGATTTAATATAGGACAAGGCACGGTTGCCCCCGTTAATGCAAAGATTCTTGCTATTATGGATTTTCCTGCTCTGCAAGACAAGAAAGGTGTACAGAGGTTCCTAGGGATGGCCGGTTACTACCGCCGGTTTTGCCCTAATTTTTTGCAAGTGGCGGCACCCCTGTTTGAACTTACAAGTTCTAAAGTTCCTTTTAAATGGACGGCTACAAGTGAGTTAGCCTTTACTCGTCTAAAGCGTCTACTTGGTTCCTCTCCAGTTCTACAGAGTCCGGTGTTCGACGCTCCCTTTACTTTACAAGTGGATGCCAGCGAGTATGCAGTCAGTGCTGTTCTTCTACAACCTTCCTCCTCTTCTGATCTTTTACACCCAGTCTGCTATTTTTCTGCAAAATTGAAACCCCATCAATTTAGTTATGCAACAGTTGAAAAGGAGCCACTAGCATTGGTCTTAGCCTTGGAACACTTTGAGGTCTACCTCGGGACTACCCCTCATAAAATTAGAGTAAAAACAGATCATAATCCTTTAACCTTTTTAAACACCATGAAGGCTAAGAATGCTAGAATACAAAAATGGTCCCATAGGATACAACCTTTTTCTATAAGTATTAACCACAGAGGAGCTGAAATGTGATTGCTGACACTCTGTCCCGTCCTTAAGACATGTAATTAAATTTGAGTTTACAAAACAAGAGATTTATGGTACATTTTTATAGAGATGTATTTGTTTAATGCATTTTCTTAATGCTATTTGTTTACTTACAGTTATTTGATTCTTGTAACCACTGAGGAGACCTGTCACGTAAGCCACCATATGGTATCCAGAACTTATTTCTGCGGTGACAGTCTCCTGTTGTCTTACCCTGACTTCTCCTGCTACCAAGGGTCACTTAAGGCACACGGAATAGGAGAAATTTTTTCCTGGGTAGAGGCATGGCTGACAAATAGACAGCAGAGAGTTTGCATAAATGGGGAGAAATCAAGATGGGGCACGTCACAAGCGGTGTTCCTCAGGGGTCAGTGTTGGGCCCGTTGTTGTTCACAATTTACATAAACGACATAGATGAGGGAATAAATAGCGACATAAGCAGATTTGCTGATGACACCAAAATAGGCCGTCCAATTCATTCTAATGAGGACACTAGAGCACTCCAGGATGATTTGAATAGATTGATGCAATTGTTGGAGAAGTGGCAGATGCAGTTTAATATTGAGAAATGCAAAGTTCTAAATGTTGGACAGTTAAATAACCATGCCACATATAAACTAAATAATGTAGATCTTAATACTACTGATTGCGAAAAGGATTGTTCTGGCTAGCAGTAATCTAAAACCAAGAAAACAGTGCATTAGTGTTCGCAATAAAGCTAACAGAATTCTTGGCTTCATATCTAGATGTGTAAATAATAGAAGTCCTCAGGTTGTTCTTCAACTCTATATATCCTTGGTTAGGCCTCATTTAGACTATGCCGCTCAGTTTTGGTCACCGTATTACAGAATGGATATAAATGCTCTGGAAAACGTACAGAGGAGTGTGAGGGAAAAGTTCAACACAGGAGTAGCGAGCGAGTATATGGTAACGATAGTTTGATTGTCGGCTGCTTGTTAAGGTAGGGTAAGTCTAGCTCCTGCTATCCTCCCCCCTCCCTTTTTTCCTACCCCGAAAGGTGACGTGTGGGGCTCCGGCCAAACAGTAATCACTCGACTCGCAGCTCTCAGCGCAACTGTTAGTAAAAGCCTGCTCCTATTCTAGTGGACTTATTGGTTGAAAGCTTCACTTCTGACCAATAATAAACTTAGTCCTTTCAGCCTTGATCTCCATGTTAGATCTTTTGATAATTACCGCGTCTTTTAGGTATTGTACTTATCATGGAGAGTGATTTCTTAAGCAGTGGGTAACCTGTCTCTCTTTCCAGCTTGGAATGACAGATCGGGTCACCTGCCAACCAACGAGAAGTGTTGAAGGAGACGGACTGAAACAGCCCATGAGACGTCATTTATAATCTACCTACCTGATTAATTGTACAGGACACTACCCCTCATCGTTGCAGTGGTAAAGAACCTGAGTTCCTGTCATCTGGACTGACTATTCAAGGCTATAGACTCTGTGAAGAACTAGTCGTTGGGTTGTCACCAACACCTGTGCCCCCCCCCCACACACATCATCAGTAACGGCTACAATTTCTACAAGACGGTGTCAACCTCCACCAGACACCCCAGTATAACTGTATATATTAGCGTTTAATTCAAATGTCATTTTTTCATTTCATTTTTCAGTTTTCTTTCAAGTAGGATACACCTTCATGTTTCACTGTTTTATCTTTGCATTACTAAATAATAGTGTTTATCTTTGTGAATTATTTCTTTTTCTATTCATTAATTTTCCTGAGGAGGAGCCAACCTTGGTAATACTGTCTGAAGTTGTTACAGGGCTGAGTAAGCCTTCACAAAGAGGACGACAAAGATGATCCCATGTATCAGAAATCTTCCCTATGAGGATAGACTGAAGGCCCTGAATCTGCACTCTCTCGAAAGGCGTAGAATTAGGGAGGATATGATCGAGGTGTATAAGTGGAAAACAGGAATAAATAAAGGGGATGTAAATAGCATGCTGAAAATTTCCAGCCAAGACAGGACTCGCAGCAATGGTTTCAAGTTGGAAAAATTCAGATTCAGGAAGGATATAGGAAAGCACTGGTTTGGTAATAGAGTTGTGGATGAGTGGAACAAACTCCCGAGTACAGTTATTCAGGCTAAAACGTTGTGTAGTTTTAAAATTAGGTTAGATAAATACATGAATGGGTGTGGGTGGGTGTGAGTTGGGCCTGACTGGCTTGTGCTGCTGGGTCTGGTACAGTGCTCCATCCTTGAGTGGAGGTGACCAGACTGGGTGGGTCATTGGGCTAATCCGAGGGGGGCGTGGGTCATTGGTCTAATCCGGGGGGGAACATAGACCTGCTCCGCATGGGTCTATGTTCCCCCCCGGGTCTATGTTGCAGTGTTCCTTCTTTCTTATGTTCTTATAAAAAGTGACTGATTTCCATTCAACAGGTGCTGTATGTCTTTCAAACAGGTTCTGGAGGTGGTCATGACATCCCACGTTTCGCTTCATTCACCGCATCTGTCCATGTATATCCCTCTCCAAACAGCACGGATCACATTCAACTCCAACACACTTATAGAAACCAGTTAACCGACACTTACTATACCAAATCACATGTATCCCTCCATCCCACTCAAGTAATCCCAGCTCAGCCATAACACACCAGCCATCACTTGCAACATCAACTCACTACCAACTTAACTGATTCGTACAACTCATCCGTAAACGCCACTTTAACCCCAACAAATCACTGTAACCTACACATGTTAATTCAATCCTTGCAAACAAATTTAACTCATAAAGCTACAAACCACTCATACCGCTATTACTCATAATTACTGTTATTACTCACACATTCTGCTATTACTCACACATACTGATATTATTCACATATACTATTGCACACAATACCATTATTCAACATACAACTATTACTCAAATATTAATTAAACATTCGTACTCACATTGTTACTTTAGAGCAAATTTCTTTAAAAATTAAATAAAAAAGGAATGGGTTATTGACGAGAGTTATTGACAAGAGTGAGTAGGTTATTGAAAAGATTGAGTTGATTATTGATAAGACTGAGTAGGTTATTGGCAAGAGTGAGTAGGTTATTGGCAAGAGTGAGTAGGTTATTGGCAAGGGTGAGTAGGTTATTGGCAAGAGTGAGTAGGTTATTGGCAAGAGTGAGTAGGTTATTGGCAAGAGTGAGTAGGTTATTGGCAAGAGAGAGTAGATTATTGGCAAGAGTGAGTAGGTTATTGACAAGAGTGAGTAGGTTATTGGCAAGAGTGAGTAGGTTATTGGCAAGAGTGAGTAGGTTATTGGCAAGAGTGAGTAGGTTATTGGCAAGAGTGAGTAGGTTATTGGCAAGAGTGAGTAGGTTATTGGCAAGAGTGAGTAGGTTATTGGCAAGAGAGAGTAGGTTATTGGCAAGAGTGAGTAGGTTATTGGCAAGAGTGAGTAGGTTATTGGCAAGAGTGAGTAGGTTATTGGCAAGAGAGAGTAGGTTATTGGCAAGAGTGAGTAGGTTATTGGCAAGAGTGAGTAGGTTATTGGTAGGATGAAATAGGTTATGATGAAGAGTAACAGGAGTACATAAGTGCGATTACCGATAGATCCTGACTGTCTTCAAAATGGCGCTGGACAAGCGCCTAAAGCAAGCACCTGACCAGTCAAGCTGTGGTTCGTATGTCAGTCTGCGTGCGGCCACTAACTGCCTGGTTGGTCAGACTCTGATCCACCACGAGGTCTGGTCTCAGACCGGGCCCCGGGGGTGTTGACCCCCAAAACCTTTTCCAGGTGTACTCCAGGTAACTAATCCCAGGTAATTTTTCCAAGTGTACTCCAGGTAACTAATCCCAGGTAATTTTTCCAGGTGTACTCCAGGTAACTAATCCCAGGTAATTTTTCCAGGTGTACTCCAGGTAACTAATCCCAGGTAATTTTTCCAGGTGTACTCCAGGTAACTAATCCCAGGTAATTTTTCCAGGTGTACTCCAGGTAACTAATCCCAGGTAATTTTTCCAGGTGTACTCCAGGTAACTAATCCCAGGTAATTTTTCCAGGTGTACTCCAGGTAACTAATCCCAGGTAATTTTTCCAGGTGTACTCCAGGTAACTAATCCCAGGTAATTTTTCCAGGTGTACTCCAGGTAACTAATCCCAGCTAATTTTTGGAAATGGGTAAAATTTTCAGAAATTACTCTGGAAACCTAAATTCATATATATTAAATTTCATTTAGTCTTGAATCGAATTTATGAAATTATAATTAAATGAATAATTAAAATCAGGATAATTCCAAATAAGAATTTGTTTTTGTGAAGTAAGAATTTATGGACATTCTGACTCATCTCTGTCAAGTATTTTTTTCCATACTAGAACACAAAAATAAACGGAAAATTCGCAGACACACGTATAATAGTTTCGTTAAGTTTGGTCTCATAAACACTCACTCGACGTTGTGTCAAACACAGCTGTGTTTCAGAAGATACATATTGAAAGCAATTCTTTGCTATGTGTCCTGCAAAAACCGAGCCAACATTTCCTTTTGTCCTTCAGACGCTGTTCTACCGTAGTTCCTAACAGAGTTATTAATGATTTCAATACATTATCGGTTTTGTTGATAAGTAAAGTACAGGTTCAGTAGCTAAGTACCTTTATTCTGAGAGTAGGATTCTGTATTTGTAATCAGAGGCGGCGGCGGCGGCGGCGGCGGCGGCAGCAGCAGCAGCAGCAGCAGCAGCAGCAGCAGCAGCAGAAGCAGCAGCAGCAGCAGCAGCAGCAGAAGAAGAAGAAGAAGAAGAAGGAGGAGGAGGAGGAGGAGGAGGAGGAGGAGGAGGAGGAGAAGGAGAGAGAGAGAGAGAGAGAGAGAGAGAGAGAGAGAGAGAGAGAGAGAGAGAGAGAGAGAGAGAGAGAGAGAGAGGACGTAAACAGTCCATCACCCTCGAATATGTAGCTGTGAGGAGGTCAGTCCCTCAGCATGGAGAAGCGTTATTGTATTGATAAAGCCGGCGATACGTCTACACACTAAAGATACCCACATGTTTCTAATTCATCACTACGGGTTTTGGTTAACATAGGATTTATATTACCCAGATAATGTTATGGATCTTTGATATTTAGAAATAAATTAATCAATTTGTTTCTCAACTGATATTTGATTATATGACAAAATTTACACCGTCTTTCTTAACTTTTTATATTTCTATCAATTATTCTGTAACTGGTAGGGTAACAGGTAGGGTGACAGTGACAGTGTCAGCGTGCCTCGTTGTGCTCCCGGATTTCTGGTGTTTTCACGGTCGCTCTTACGTGCTAGAACTTTAATTTGTGTCATCAATCCTATACGATACATCCCTCTAGCGCCTGGAACCAATCTTGGGCGGAAAACATTATATACTGAGTCAAAAAAGGAGAATTAGTGTGCACTACTTAGCAGAGTTTACTGCCAGAGGGGAATCATAGGCCTGTGTCCCGTGTGAAAAAAATAATAATAATTGAACTTTGTGTCAGAGGAAAGAAAGTCTCCCTGAAAGCATTGAGTATACATAGTGTATAGTGTATACTACAGTGGCTCCCTAGTATATTGATGATAAAGGCTAAAGTGTCATTTGAAAACAGGTGAATTTGTAAATGAAGTTATAAGCCTATAGAGGCAGGTGCCAGAAGTCGCCAGAAACTTACCACAGGTCAGCTGTTTTTAATAATCTTCCTGGCCTGCTAGTGTACTCGCATATAATCTAGTGATACCAGTGAATAGCAGAATACAGTGTTGTAGTAGCAACTAACCAGTATTATAATGGTACTTAGTGGAGTGGAGTGACTTTCATTAGTTTCTTTTTCTTGAAATACCAGACGTTACTGTGAATTTCATATAACCTGTAGTTACCAGCGGTCGCAATATACACAACGAGAAGCAATTATTACTACAGAAAAAGCGCCCTTCCTCCAAAATTTGCACCAGTCAACTATAGTGATAATATAGCATTTATTGTGGTGGAGACGGAAAAAAAAAATAGAGAAGCTAGATACAGCGATTGATAAACAAGGGTGGAGGCTCGACCGTTCGTCATTGTAGGAGTGCCAGCAGTCACCGGCTCTTCAACACGCAAGTTATACTTTTGTATCAATCAAATCACATATTACTCGGTTAGATAATTTCCAGTAGATCCTTCATGTGTTAGCTCAAATCACCGACCAGTATGGTTTAAATAAGTGACCCACTGATCAGATCAGATAGACTGGTCCGAACCCTTGACTGGTCCGAACCCTTGACTGGTCCGAACCCTGGACTGGTTTCAAACGGTTTCGTTGTGCACCACCTAGCAGGTTATTAATAGAATATTCAAGAGGTTGCTAGTAGAATTGCAGTAAATCAACCATTCAAATCATTATGAAGCTGTGTGTAGTCTGTGGTCAGTCAAACAAACGGGCTTCCACATGCATAAATTGTCATTTCTGTGGAAATTGGTGTCACGCCCCTTGTGCAGATATCCAAGAACTAGCTATAAGCAGTATTAAAACAGGGAAGTGTTTTTGTGTATGCCCAAATGAGATAAATCTGTGGACTAAAATCACAAGGGTATTAAAAGAGGTCAACATCAAAGCTGCTTTCATAGAAAACCTGGAAGCTTTCTACAACAGATGGGAACATAAAAAGTCCGGGCTGAATGGTACTGCCCTTGATACTGGCCATGTAGTCAGAAACTGTAAGGCTGGAGATGATGTCCTGGTAGTCAGTAAATGGGGGGCTGATAGTGCTGTCCTGGGAGACAGTAATGGGGAAGCTGGAGGTGCTGTCCTGGGAGACAGTAATGGTGAAGCTGGAGGTGCTGTCCTGGGAGACAGAAATGGTGAAGCTGGAGATGCTGTCCTGGGAGACAGTAATGGGGAAGCTGGAGATGCTGTCCTGGGAGACAGTAATGGTGAAGCTGGAGATTTTGTCCAGGTAGTCGGGAATTATACGCAGGAAGGAATACATATAAATGACCTCATAGGGGACAGGAGCCATAGTAGGGAAACAAGTGTAGTCAAAGATAAGATAAAACCAATATTGCAAACTAGAAATACCGCAGGAAATAGCAAACAAGAGGACTCCACTAGCAATAGTGAGGATATATTACCAAAAACAACTGGTGGGAGCTACATTGTTGGTGCTAGGGAGGATAGAAGTAAGACAGGGAAACATGCACCAACAGGGAATACAGTCACAGAAACCCAAGGCAAACGGAAACCAAGCCTGTGCACATACTATGCACTCGGTATCTGCTGGCATGGGAAATCTGGAAAAACAGATGGGACGTGCAACTATGACCACCCTAGGAAATGCCATGCCCATATGACAACAGGAAAATGCAAACTCCCTTCCTGTAAGCTTTTTCACCCTGAATTGTGTACCTCTTCAGTACAGGAAAGACTGTGCTATAACTTTAATTGCCAGGCATACCATCTAAAGGGGACAAAAAGATACAAAACATCCAGGCCATGGGAAAACCTGGGTAGCCACAGCCACTCAAGAGGGAGAGGTTTTTTAGTGCCAGGAAGGAAAAAAAACTGGCAGGAAATGGCAGAAATCGTACACCAAATCCAGTCATTCCTGGAGTGGAACCACAGTCGATGGCCTCCACTCCAAACCAACAGATACAGATACTAATGCCGGAAAAAAAATCCCCCCCCAGTACCAACAATACCACCAGTCCGATAACATTCTTCTTTGCAAATATACAGGGTCTAAAGCCAGCAACAAACAACAAAATACCTTTCATCCGTGGACTGCTTGCAGAGGCAAAGGCAATGTTCGCGGCTTTCACTGAGACCCACATAAAGGATCACTTGGACAACGAAATATGGATCCCAGGTTACAACCTATACAGATGTGACAGAGTGAACAGGCAAAAGGGGGGGGTTGGCCTGTACATTGCAGAGTCACTTGTTTGCACAGAACTGCTAAATGCCTCAAATGATGTAGTGGAAGTTTTAGCAGTAAAGGTCGAGAACCAAAACCTAGTCATTGTGATAGTCTACAAGCCTCCGGATGCAACATCCCAGCAATTCCAGGAACAGCTGTTAAAAATTGACCACTGTCTGGAAAACCTTCCAGCTCCTGCACCCAACATCTTGCTCCTGGGGGATTTCAACTTAAGGCACCTAAAATGGAGGAATATAGCAAATAATATTGTTGCAGTAATAACACCAGGAGGCAGCTCTGATGAAAACTCACACTCACGCGAGCTTTTAAATCTCTGCACAAAATTCAATTTAAACCAGCAAATAATAGAGCCTACTAGACTGGAGAATACACTAGACCTCATCTTCACTAACAATGATGATCTGATAAGAAATATCACCATATCAAAAACAATATACTCAGATCACAACATAATTGAGGTTCAGTCATGTATGCGCGGAGCCCCAGACCGACATAATGAGATTAGTCACGAGGGAGCATTCACCAAATTCAACTTCAATAACAAAAACATAAAGTGGGACCAAGTAAACCAAGTCCTAACCGATATAAGCTGGGAAG
>NC_091310.1:3733514-3798031 GCF_038502225.1 Cherax quadricarinatus | reverse complement strand
ATTTCAAGGCTTAAGGAGTGGAACTTGGTGGATAAAAGTATGCAAGTGACAAGCCAAAGAAAATGTCACTAACATTTCTCAAGCTTCTTCACTAATGAAGATAGGTTGTGCTACTGAAATGATGTATCAAGCCTGTTTGATGCAATTGGAATTGCATGTATTCCAAGAAGCCTAAAAGCTGTACTTCTGAACAATGGGAACAATTATCCATCTCTTCCCTTGGCTCATTCAGTGCAACTTCAGGACTATAATAAATATGGCTGGGAGGTTATTGGAGACTTCAAAATGGTGGCATTTTTTGATGGGACTTCCAGGAGGTTTTACCAAGTTTCCCTGTTATCTCTGACACTGGGTCAGTAGAGACAGAGCACCACATTACCAGAGGAAGCACTGGTCTAAAAGGACTGAGTTCTCAGTAAGAAGACATAATATCAAACATAAACCATTGGTGGATCCTCAAAAGGTTCTGTTACCTCCATTGCACATCAAACTAGGGCTAATGAAACGGTTTGTTACAGATCTTTACAAAGAGTTTGCAGTCTTCAAGTATCTTCAAGACTTCTTTCCCAAGCTATCAGAGGCGAAAGTGAAGGCTGGCATCTTCACTGGACCACAAGTCAGGAAAAAAGCTTTCTGGGCAACAACAAGGCTGACAATTACGTGGAATTTGTTGACACCTTAGTAAAAACCTATGGTCAGATTGGTTGTAGGATGCCCCTTAAGATCCATATCCTTGATGCTCATATTGACAATTTCAAGGAGAGTATGGGAGCATACTCAGAGTAGCAAGGGCAGCGCTTCCATCAAGATATAATGGACTTTGAACACAGATATCAGGGATCTTAAAATGAAAACATGACTGGAGAATATAGTCTGGGGCTTGCAGGGGAAAGTGATTTGTTGCTGCTCGTAAATCTAGAAAAACTGCTCATTTTCAGCTTTGTAAATGTTTCAGAAAGATAAAAATAAAATTTGTGTTATTTTTATTTACGTAAATTTGATTTATTTTATGTTTTTGTTTTACATCCAAATTAGCAAAAATATTGAAATTTAGCTGTTTTCTGTCAAAAATTCGTCCAGTAAGCCACAAAAGCAAAGTTTAAGAGGAATAATGGGCATTTTCTATTGTTATGCAATAAAAGGAGTTGGAAAATAAAACTTTTCGGGATCAAAAATTGTGTTACATAGTAATAGTAGTAAAATAATAGTAATAAATTTAATTATAAAAATAAATATAAAATATATATAAAAGTATAGATAAAATATAGTGAGGTACCACCTCTACAACTGTTATAGGGACCCTCATCCTCAGAGAAAAGAATAAACTTGCTTCAGGGAAAACTCAAGGTTCTCCCTGAAGCTGTTTGAAAATTGTGTTCTCGTACCACCCCCTATATTTCAAGTATGTTTTATTTAAAAACAAAATACATTGGCCAAACATTCACAAAAATACAACAGAAAGTAAAACAACATAGGTAACTCAAAGCTACATCTCGAATAATTAGTCCAGCTTCCCTCTTCAAGGGGGGCTCCTTGGCGTGGTGAAGGGGCTCTTGGTCTGAGGAATTAGACCTGTTGGTCTCCTTCCTCAGACCGAACCTAATTACCCCCCAATCCCCCGTTCCCTATCCCACCCTCCCCTTTTTCCTTTCCTCCTCCTCCTCCTCCCCACCCCTCCCTTTTGCCCTTTTTGGCCTTTTTTTTTTTTTTTTTACACAGGCATGCTAGTTCCTAGGTAGGGGAAAGGACACCGTGGTCCATCCCATTCCGTTGAGGTTCTTGGCGGTGGCGTAGTTTGCCGTGGAATCTGGATTGCCTGGGGATGTCCCGATCCCTCTCCAGTATCCCGGAGGGTGTCTCGGGCGACGGGTGTATCTCTGGTAGCCACCTTTCGGATTCCGGGGGTGGTGGCCAAAGGAGGTATGCTTTGTGGAGGATTTCCGGCCGCCCTCTTTTGTCCATCGAGGTAGCTCGGCAGATGTGAGGTTGCTATCCTGGATTGCCGGTTTACTGGCATGATGGGTAGGGTATGGCACGGGTTCCATGCTGCATCTGCGCTACTTGCGGTGCTGAGGTCCTCTTGGGCGTGGAGGGAGATTTCTGGCCCTTTCATTCCTCCTAGGAACTATCCCTCCCCAGTCCCCCCTTTTCTTATTCTTTTTTTTTATTTTCATTTTCTTTTCTTCTTTCTTTTTTTTCTTAAAATCAAAAAGAAAGAAGTAACCTAACCATGGCAGCCCTAGTCCATGAACCTGCTACCCCCGGGCCCCTTCTTGATACCACACCCCGTTCTGACCCCGCCTCGTCTTTGGACCACTCTTCGGACACTCCGCATGCCTCTGTACCTCTTGCCGGTGCTGTTTCCTCACCCACTTCAGGTACTGAGACCTCGACTGACTCCTTCGATTTATCTGACCTTCGCTCTCCTCTGACTATGCTTCCGGCCTCTCCCTCTACGGTGCGGCAATTTTCGAATCGCCGACCCGTTCCACGTCGGACCAACTCTGGTCCCACGCCTAAACGCCAACGACAATTACCTGCTGATGATACTTCTCCACCTTCTCGTTCTTCTCAGAAAAGATCGACACGTCCTTCACTACCTTTCCACGCTCAGTTTCAGACTGCACAATGGACTAAATTCTTCACTTTACGACCGGCTTCCTCTTCTGCCTATCTGACCACAGTATTGGCAAGGCACTCCTACACCATGTTGGTAAAGATATTTCTTTTCATGCTCTTAAGAGCGGTACGCGCATCATCACTGTACAGAATGCTAACCAGGCTCATGAGCTTTCTCGTCTTTCCCATATCGATACTGTTCCTGTCACTATTGAAAAACATCATTCCCTCAATTCTTGTAGTGGTACTGTCATTCTGCCCCATACCATAGTTGAACAAAATTTCCAGACATGTGGCACTGACATTCTTGAACAGCTGGAACTCCAAGATCTCCCAATCCTCAAGTTAGACACTTACATTCTTCCTGCCCACGGGCGGAGACGATACCCTAGCAATGTGGCTCGTTTAACTTTTGACAGCCGTGAACTCCCATCCTCAGTTTATGTAGCAGGACATCGGTTACAAGTTCGAAAGGTGATCCCTACACCGCAAAAGTGTAGAAATTGCTGGCGATTTGGCCATCCAGTGAAATATTGCAGATCTATCGCCGAATGCCCAGTCTGTGGTGCTGATGACCATTCTAATACGTCTTGCAATCGACCTCCCTCTTGCCTTAATTGTCATGAGGCTCACCCTTCGTACTCTCGCCGTTGTCAAGTCTACTTAAACGAGCGGGAAATCCGTTACCTCAAAGAGGCAGAAGGTCTCCCTTATGCCATGGCAGTTTCTCATCTCCGCCTCCAAGGGACACTACCTCGTGTTTCTTATTCCCGTGTTTCAAAACGTCCCCCCACTTCTGGTATCCCATCTTCTGCACCCACCTCTGTGGTTACCTCTCCCATAGTCACTCCTGTATCTAATTCTTTTGCTGTCCTCGGCTCAGACGTCCCTACTTCAACGCCTCAATCTGATCTCGCTTCTTCGTGTTCTCTCTCACAAGCCTCAGTAGCGACGAGATCTCGTATGACACCTCCCAATCGTCCCTCTACTTCTCAAAAGTCAAAAAAAGGTCCGTTAACACCTCCTACCCATCTTCCACCTCCTCATTTTACCTTCCCTGTCTCTGTACCTGGTTCTCCCCCTCTCACTGGCTCTGTTACAAGTGTAGAGGTTCACCCTCCTCCTTGTACTTTACCTTCCTCCCCTGTTCCCTCCCAAGTTTCTTCCTCTTCTGCCACCTCCCAGGTTTCTGCCTCTTCTGTCCCCTTCCATGCTTCTCCAGTTCCCTCCATCCTTTCGCCCCCCCCTTACCTTGGTAGAGTCCAATACAGTTCCATTCTTTACTCATCCTCCCCCTACCATTTCCAATATTGTCTCCATTACGACGTCTCTGAATTCTGAAACACTTGAAGCAATCTCTGAATATATTGCAGAGACCAAACCATCAATGGACACGGATCCACCCTCCGCTCCTTCTCTCTCCTCTGCTCCATCTGCGCAACTCCTTTCTTCACAGCGCACCATTCCTTCACTGCTTGAACGTTTTCCACTGCCTCTGCATGTGGATTTTTCTAACCCCTCTAGTCCATAAGAACCCTTACCTGCGGATTTCAGGTATCTTTATCATTGCCAATCATGGCCTATTTACAGTGGAATATACGTGGCCTCAGGGGTAATTGGGGTGAGCTTCAGATGTTATTCTCCCAGTTTTCCCCTGTTGGTGTTTGTTTACAGGAACCAAAATTACACTCTGCTGTTATCTCTCCCATCTCAGGCTATAATTTATTGTATTCTTCAGATCCTTTTCCTGATGGGACCTTTAATGAAAGTGCCCTTCTTCTACGCACTGATATTCCATACCATCAGCTATTTGTTCGTACTTCGCTGCATTACACAGCAGCCCGTATCCACTTGCATAGGTGGTATACGCTCTGTTCTTTATATCTCTCTCCTCGGGCATTATCTATTCCGGATATTGCCTTTCTTGTTTCGTCATTACCGCCACCGATTCTGTTACTTGGTGATTTTAATGCCCACCATTTGCTCTGGGGAAGGAGTCTCACTGTGATTCCCGTGGCATTAAGTTAGAGGCTTTTCTTGCCACCCACCCCCTCCATGTTTTAAATACAGGTACTCACACCTATTTTGATCCTCGGACTCACACTCTCTCTTGCATCGATCTCTCAGTCTGCTCTTCCTCTGCCGCATTAGACTTCACTTGGTCTGTTCTCCCGGACTTACATGACAGCGATCATTTCCCAATCATTCTTACTTCCCCTTCATATTCGCCACCTCTTCGCATCCCACGCTGGCAATTTGATCAGGCAAATTGGAACCTTTACTCACACCTAACTGTTTTTAGTGAGGTTCCTTCTTCGTCCTCCATCGATGAGCTTTTACACCTCTTCTCGTCCTCCGTTTTAACCACAGCTTCTCATTCTATACCCCAAACTTTTGGCAGGCATTCTCAGAAATGCGTGCCTTGGTGGTCTCCTACTTGTGCTCATGCAGTACGTTTGGAACGCGCTGCATGGGGCAGGTACCGGTACAATAGAACCACAGAGAGACTTCTTGATTTTAAGCAGAAGCATGCGATCGCTCGCCGTGTCATCCGTGACGCTAAACGCACTTGCTGGCGAGATTGTGTCTCCACCATCACCTCTGCTTCATCTGAGTGCAGTCTGGAAAAAAGTACGAAAACTGAGTGGTAAATATTCTCCTGACCCGGCTCCTGTTCTGCGGGTTGCCGGTGTTGATATAGCAAACCCACTAGATGTTGCCAATGAAATTGGCAATAAATAACAAAAAAGGCACAATACCGTGACTGGAATGATACACAAATAACCCGCACATAAAAGAGAGAAGCTTACGACGACGTTTCGGTCCGACTTGGACCATTGACAATGTGCGGGTTATTTGTGTAAATTGGCAATCATCTGGTCCGTATTTCTCAGGGACTCCATCTATGCCCCTCATTTCTTTCCTCAAAGTCTGCCAGAGAGTTAGCACCCTTGGACTTTTCTTCTCTCAGAGAAGAACAGTATAATGTGCCTTTTACACTTCAAGAACTGGAGGCAACACTCTCAGCTTGCCGATCATCGGCAGCCGGGCCCGACGACATTCATATTCGTATGCTACAACATTTACATCAGTCAGCCCTTGCAGTCATATTACGCCTTTACAATCTTATTTGGTCACAAGGAGTTCTTCCACAGCTGTGGAAATCCGCCATTGTTCTCCCTTACCGCAAACCAGGCACTACGGGACATGAAACCTCCCACTATCGTCCCATTGCTCTTACCAGTGCACTTTGCAAAGTGATGGAACGCCTAGTAAATAGACATTTAGTGTGGTATTTAGAGACACACAACAGTCTCTCCACTCGTCAATATGGCTTTCGTAAGGGACGTTCTACCATAGACCCCTTACTGCGCTTGGATATGTATGTTCGTAATGCCTTTGCGAATAACCACTCAGTTATTGCCATATTTTTTGACCTTAAGAAGGCATATGACACAACTTGGAGGTATAATATTTTAGCCCAAGCCCACTCCTTAGGCCTTCGAGGCAATCTTCCATCCTTCCTTAAGAACTTTTTAACTGACAGGCATTTCCGTGTTCGGGTTAATAATGTGCTCTCCCCGGACTTTATCCAAGCTGAAGGTGTCCCCACAGGGATCTTTTGAGCACAACACTTTTTCTCCTTGCTATTAATGATTTGGCCTCTAGTCTTCCATCAAATATTTGGTCATCACTCTATGTTGATGACTTCGCTATTGCCTGTGCAGGCGCTGACTGTCACCTCATTACAGTTTCTCTCCAGCATGCAGTCGACCGTGTTTCCAATTGGGCCACCACACGTAGGTTTAAATTTTCCAGCACTAAAACCCACCAAATCACTTTCACTAGACGCTCTGTCATCTCTGATCATCCTTTGTACCTCTATGGCTCCCGTATCCCGGAACGTGATACAGTCAAGTTTCTGGGCCTCCTCTTTGATCGTAGGTTATCCTGGAAACCTCACATTACCTCTCTGAAGGCAACTTGTCACAGCCGGCTGAACCTCCTTAAAACCCTTGCACATCTTTCATGGGGAGCTGATCATCGAACCCTCCTTCGCCTACATTCCACCCTTATTTTATCGAAACTTGATTATGGTGACCAGATCTATTCAGCGGCATCTCCTGCTACTCTCTATAGCCTTAACCCCATTCATCACCAAGGATTACGTTTATGCCTTGGTGCTTTTCGCTCTTTCCCTGTCGAGAGCCTCTATGCAGAAGCGAACGTTCCATCCTTATCCGATCGCCATGATGCCCATTGCCTTCGCTACTATGTACACTCTCATGATCTCTGCAATTCTTCCATTTATAAAATGATCACTGATATTAGTAGACATTCTTTATTTGTTCACCGCCCCTGTTTACTCCGTCCCTTCTCTCTTCGCCTTCATTCGCTCTTGTCTCCTCTTCAATTACCACCTTTCTATGTTCATGTAGCATCTCACTTTTCCCTACCCCCCTGGGAAGTTCCAGCTGTTCGAGTCTGTTCTTTCTCTCTCCCTTGCTCGAAAGCCCAACTGTCTACGGTCGCTTCCCGCTCTCTTTTTCTTGATCACTTTCACTCTCATTCTCATGCCATTGCTGTGTACACAGATGGCTCTAAGTCTTCTGACGGCGTTGGATTCGCAACATTGTTTCCGGACAGCGTTGTACGAGGGTATTTTTACTGCTGAATTGTATGCCATCCTTGCAGCACTTATCCGTATTGCATCTATGCCTGTGTCATCATTTGTGGTTGTCTCAGACTCCCTTAGTGCTTTACAGGCTATACAGAAATTTGATACACCTCACCCCTTAGTCCTCCGTATCCAACTTTGGCTACGCCGCATCTTTACCAAGCATAAAGATATTGTTTTTTGTTGGGGCCCTGGTCATGTTGACGTACAGGGCAATGAACAGGCAGACACTGTAGTTACCAGCGGTCGCAATATACACAACGAGAAGCAATTATTACTACAGAAAAAGTGCCCTTCCTCCAAAATTTGCACCAGTCAACTATAGTGATAATATAGCATTTATTGTGGTGGAGACGGAAAAAAAAAATAGAGAAGCTAGATACAGCGATTGATAAACAAAGGTGGAGGCTCGACCGTTCGTCATTGTAGGAGTGCCAGCAGTCACCGGCTCTTCAACACGCAAGTTATACTTTTGTATCAATCAAATCACATATTACTCGGGTAGATAATTTCCAGTAGATCCTTCATGTGTTAGCTCAAATCACCGACCAGTATGGTTTAAATAAGTGACCCACTGATCAGATCAGATAGACTGGTCAGAACCCTTGACTGGTCCGAACCCTTGACTGGTCCGAACCCTTGACTGGTCCGAAGCCTGGACTGGTTTCAAACGGTTTCGTTGTGCACCACCTAGCAGGTTATTAATAGAATATTCAAGAGGTTGCTAGTAGAATTGCAGTAAATCAACCATTCAAATCATTATGAAGCTGTGTGTAGTCTGTGGTCAGTCAAACAAACGGGCTTCCACATGCATAAATTGTCATTTTTGTGGAAATTGGTGTCACGCCCCTTGTGCAGATATCCAAGAACTAGCTACAAGCAGTATTAAAACAGGGAAGTGTTTTTGGGTATGCCCAAATGAGATAAATCTGTGGACTAAAATCACAAGGGTATTAAAAGAGGTCAACATCAAAGCTGCTTTCATAGAAAACCTGGAAGCTTTCTACAACAGATGGGAACATAAAAAGTCCGGGCTGAATGGTACTGCCCTTGATACTGGCCATGTAGTCAGAAACTGTAAGGCTGGAGATGATGTCCTGGTAGTCAGTAAATGGGGGGCTGATAGTGCTGTCCTGGGAGACAGTAATGGGGAAGCTGGAGGTGCTGTCCTGGGAGACAGTAATGGTGAAGCTGGAGGTGCTGTCCTGGGAGACAGTAATGGTGAAGCTGGAGATGCTGTCCTGGGAGACAGTAATGGGGAAGCTGGAGATGCTGTCCTGGGAGACAGTAATGGTGAAGCTGGAGATTTTGTCCAGGTAGTCGGGAATTATACGCAGGAATGAATACATATGAATGACCGCATAGGGGACAGGAGCCATAGTAGGGAAACAAGTGTAGTCAAAGATAAGATAAAACCAATATTGCAAGCTAGAAATACCGCAGGAAATAGCAAACAAGAGGACTCCACTAGCAATAGTGAGGATATATTACCAAAAACAAATGGTGGGAGCTCCATTGTTGGTGCTAGGGAGGATAGAAGTAAGACAGGGAAACATGCACCAACAGGGAATACAGTCACAGAAACCCAAGGCAAACGGAAACCAAGCCTGTGCACATACTATGCACTCGGTATCTGCTGGCATGGGAAATCTGGAAAAACAGATGGGACGTGCAACTATGACCACCCTAGGAAATGCCATGCCCATATGACAACAGGAAAATGCAAACTCCCTTCCTGTAAGCTTTTTCACCCTGAACTGTGTACCTCTTCAGTACAGGAAAGACTGTGCTATAACTTAAATTGCCAGGCATACCATCTAAAGGGGACAAAAAGATACAAAACATCCAGGCCATGGGAAAACCTGGGTAGCCACAGCCACTCAAGAGGGAGAGGTTTTTTAGTGCCAGGAAGGAAAAAAAAACTGGCAGGAAATGGCAGAAATCGTACACCAAATCCAGTCATTCCTGGAGTGGAACCACAGTCGATGGCCTCCACTCCAAACCAACAGATACAGATACTAATGCCGGAAAAAAAAATCCCCCCCCAGTACCAACAATACCACCAGTCCGATAACATTCTTCTTTGCAAATATACAGGGTCTAAAGCCAGCAACAAACAACAAAATACCTTTCATCCGTGGACTGCTTGCAGAGGCAAAGGCAATGTTCGCGACTTTCACTGAGACCCACATAAAGGATCACTTGGACAACGAAATATGGATCCCAGGTTACAACCTATACAGATGTGACAGAGTGAACAGGCAAAAGGGGGGGGTTGGCCTGTACATTGCAGAGTCACTTGTTTGCACAGAACTGCTAAATGCCTCAAATGATGTAGTGGAAGTTTTAGCAGTAAAGGTCGAGAACCAAAACCTAGTCATTGTGATAGTCTACAAGCCTCCGGATGCAACATCCCAGCAATTCCAGGAACAGCTGTTAAAAATTGACCACTGTCTGGAAAACCTTCCAGCTCCTGCACCCAACATCTTGCTCCTGGGGGATTTCAACTTAAGGCACCTAAAATGGAGGAATATAGCAAATAATATTGTTGCAGTAATAACACCAGGAGGCAGCTCTGATGAAAACTCACACTCACGCGAGCTTTTAAATCTCTGCACAAAATTCAATTTAAACCAGCAAATAATAGAGCCTACTAGACTGGAGAATACACTAGACCTCATCTTCACTAACAATGATGATCTGATAAGAAATATCACCATATCAAAAACAATATACTCAGATCACAACATAATTGAGGTTCAGTCATGTATGCGCGGAGCCCCAGACCGACATAATGAGATTAGTCACGAGGGAGCATTCACCAAATTCAACTTCAATAACAAAAACATAAAGTGGGACCAAGTAAACCAAGTCCTAACCGATATAAGCTGGGAAGATATACTAAGCAACACAGACCCCAACTTATGCCTAGAACAGATTAACTCGGTAGCACTCGATGTATGCACAAGGCTTATTCCTCTAAGAAAAAGGAGGAGTAGATGTAAAACAGAAAGAGACAGGCGCTCCCTTTACAGGCGACGGAAAAGAATAACAGAGCGGCTAAAAGAGGTCAATATATCTGAAATGCGTAGGGAGACACTGGTCAGAGAAATAGCAAGCATCGAACTTAAGCTAAAAGAATCCTTTAGGAGTCAGGAATCGCGGGAAGAACTAAAAGCCATAAATGAAATCGAAAGAAACCCAAAGTATTTCTTCTCCTATGCCAAATCAAAATCGAGAACAACGTCCAGTATTGGGCCCCTACTTAAACAAGATGGGTCCTACACAGATGACAACAAGGAAATGAGTGAGCTACTCAAGTCCCAATATGACTCAGTTTTTAGCAAGCCGCTAACCAGACTGAGAGTCGAAGATCAAAATGAATTTTTTATGAGAGAGCCACAAAATTTGATTAACACAAGCCTATCCGATGTTATCCTGACGCCAAATGACTTCGAACAGGCGATAAATGACATGCCCATGCACTCTGCCCCAGGGCCAGACTCATGGAACTCTGTGTTCATCAAGAACTGCAAGAAGCCCCTATCACGAGCCTTTTCCATCCTATGGAGAGGGAGCATGGACACGGGGGTCGTCCCACAGTTACTAAAAACAACAGACATAGCCCCACTCCACAAAGGGGGCAGTAAAGCAACAGCAAAGAACTACAGACCAATAGCACTAACATCCCATATCATAAAAATCTTTGAAAGGGTCCTAAGAAGCAAGATCACCACGCATCTAGAAACCCATCAGTTACACAACCCAGGGCAACATGGGTTTAGAACAGGTCGCTCCTGTCTGTCTCAACTATTGGACCACTACGACAAGGTCCTAAATGCACTAGAAGACAAAAAGAATGCAGATGTAATATATACAGACTTTGCAAAAGCCTTCGACAAGTGTGACCATGGCGTAATAGCGCACAAAATGCGTGCTAAAGGAATAACAGGAAAAGTCGGTCGATGGATCTATAATTTCCTCACTAACAGAACACAGAGAGTAGTCGTCAACAGAGTAAAGTCCGAGGCAGCTACGGTGAAAAGCTCTGTTCCACAAGGCACAGTACTCGCTCCCATCTTGTTCCTCATCCTTATATCCGACATAGACAAGGATGTCAGCCACAGCACCGTGTCTTCCTTTGCAGATGACACCCGAATCTGCATGACAGTGTCTTCCATTGCAGACACTGCAAAGCTCCAGGCAGACATCAACCAAATCTTTCAGTGGGCTGCAGAAAACAATATGAAGTTCAACGATGAGAAATTTCAATTACTCAGATATGGTAAACATGAGGAAATTAAATCTTCATCAGAGTACAAAACAAATTCTGGCCACAAAATAGAGCGAAACACCAACGTCAAAGACCTGGGAGTGATCATGTCGGAGGATCTCACCTTCAAGGACCATAACATTGTATCAATCGCATCTGCTAGAAAAATGACAGGATGGATAATGAGAACCTTCAAAACTAGGGAGGCCAAGCCCATGATGACACTCTTCAGGTCACTTGTTCTATCTAGGCTGGAATATTGCTGCACACTAACAGCACCTTTCAAGGCAGGTGAAATTGCCGACCTAGAAAATGTACAGAGAACTTTCACGGCGCGCATAACGGAGATAAAACACCTCAATTATTGGGAGCGCTTGAGGTTCCTAAACCTGTATTCCCTGGAACGCAGGAGGGAGAGATACATGATTATATACACCTGGAAAATCCTAGAGGGACTAGTACCGAACTTGCACACGAAAATCACCCACTACGAAAGCAAAAGACTTGGCAGACGATGCACCATCCCCCCAATGAAAAGCAGGGGTGTCACTAGCACGTTAAGAGACCATACAATAAGTGTCAGGGGCCCGAGACTGTTCAACTGCCTCCCAGCACACATAAGGGGGATTACCAACAGACCCCTGGCAGTCTTCAAGCTGGCACTGGACAAGCACCTAAAGTCAGTTCCGGATCAGCCGGGCTGTGGCTCGTATGTTGGTTTGCGTGCAGCCAGCAGCAACAGCCTGGTTGATCAGGCTCTGATCCACCAGGAGGCCTGGTCTCAGACCGGGCCGCGGGGGCGTTGACCCCCGGAACTCTCTCCAGGTAAACTCCAGGTAAACACTGCTTCGCGGTCAGCAGTACATAACCTACCAGTTTCATATAGAGGTATTCCATTTACGGACTATTTTGCTGCAATATCTTCCCACCTTCACACCCGTTGGCAACACCGTTGGTCTACTATGCTCGGCAACAAACTTCAATCTATTAAACCAAGTATAGGTTACTGGCCGTCTTCTTATCACCAGTGTCGAGGTTGGGAGACTACTCTCTCCCGTCTTCGCATTGGCCATACTTGTCTTACTCATGGATATCTCATGGAGAGGCGCCCAGCTCCTCTGTGAGAATTGCCAAGCTCCATTATCAGTCAGCCACATTCTGTTTGACTGCCCACTTTATCAACGAGCACGCAGAATTTACCTCCGTCGTCGTCTTCGCTCTGCTGCTCTCTCTTTACCTTCCCTTCTCGCTGATGGACCCACCTTTCATCCGGACTCTCTCATTGACTTTTTGACAACAACTGACTTCACAAATTCTGATACCTTCAGCCCTTTCTACTTCAATCTCTTGCTACCCTCCACCCCCGTACTATCCCCTGCCCCACTGTTTTCTGTAACCTACTGATCATCCCTCCTCCCTTCTGCCATCCAATACCCTCGCTTCCTTCCCTACCCTGCAGCGCTGTATAGCCCTTGTCGCTTAACGCTTCTTTTTGATTATAATAATAATAATCCAGGTTCGCTGCGGTGGGCCGCATGCCCAGAATGCTGCAGGTGTTTCCTCTCTGGATCGCAACACTGAGTCTCTGAAAGAGGAAGCTGGTCGCCCTGTGGTCCTTGGTTTCGATGATGAGCTTTTCACCCAGCTCTTTGAGGAACTTTAGAGCACACTTGCCCCATGCTCCAAGGGTCTCCGATCCTATTGGAATGAAGTTATAGCAAGGAGGGAGGTCTTCATATTTTCGGATCTTCTGGGTCTCCCTGTGGCTGGCAGCTCCACCCCCTTCCACTATGGAGTATGACAAGTAGGTGTCTGCCAATGTGGCGGCACAGGTGTAGTCCCAGGCAATCTTCTATTCATCCTTCCATGGTAGCATAGTGGCTCCATCAGGACGTTTTTGACTTCCATCAGACCTCTGTACTTGGGGTTCCCGTTGAGCTGGGCAACGGGCTGTGGCGAGGCTTCTCTTTATGATGTCATTGACCTCCTCATGTCTGGCATACTTCCCTTCTGCTGTGTGACACACGAGACCATGAAGTCCAAATTGATCAGCTGTCGCCCTGGATGGTGGGGATGGGGGCGGCTAGACGAAGAGCAACACCAATCCGAATGGCCTGTTGGTCGAGACGAGTGCCCAGGGAGGAATTAGGAACAGCTAACAGGAAATCTCCTGAGTGTGATGCCTTCACTGCCAGGAGACGAGCTTTGTCCTTTCCTGAAGAATTGGAGAGCATTGTGTTGGCGATTTTTTCCATGATCGGTTTGTCCCAGTGGGACTGTTTGTGCTCTTTGGGAGGAGCTGGTCTACTGGAGGAGTTTGTAAGGGTGTCCAACCGAATCGCTGCTTCAGTAAACCTGGGGTCTTGAGCTCCCACCACGTCTCTCAAGAGTTCGGGAACTATCTTCTTGACTAATGCACTGGAAGCCAAACACGAAGACAGAAAAGCAGGTAAAGCAACATGCGTTGCTTTGCGCACCCCTGTACCTCCCAGTCGCACTGGGAGGGTTGCCTGATTCCATTGCTGATCCTCTAGTGACAGGTTCAGGGCCTTCTTAAAAGTTGATCTCAGGTGTGCGTCATAGTATCGAGTGTTGGGTTGTCAAAAGAGGGTGCACACCTCAGGAAGTGAGTGAGTCTTGGCATAGTAAGACACCTTGTGAGTAGATACAGAGCATCATGGGCATCAAGATCGCTTATTCTCTCCTCCATTCTCATCAGGTCATTCAGTTTGTCCCTGAGGACAGTGTCGATGGCCTGGTGACCCAGCAGTGCTCCCAAGAGGGTACTGTTGGACGAAGTGGTAGTAGAGACTTCCGGGAGGATTCTTCGCACAGCATTGATTATTTCCTGGTTTGCTGTGATAATTTCACACTTGGAGGGATTGAGGATGAGTCCCAAGTCTTCTCCCTGTGTTTTCATCAGTTGTAGGTCCCCCACCAGGGACTCTTCATTACCTGCCAGAGTGTCGTCATCCAGGTACCAGATATTGAGCTCACTGCGTAGGCTGGAAGTTAGTTCTCTTACTGCCAAGCAGAAGAGAAGTGGAGCGAGTGGGTCACTCTGCTGAACACCCTCTGATGATTGAATCTCATGTTCTCCAAACAAAAGAATTGAGGGTTTGCTGTAGCCGGCTGAAATGAAGGGAAAAAGACTGGGGAACCGATCCCGAACAGCTGGCAAGACAGCATCTCTCTTCACCATATTAAAGGCATTTCTAAAATCAAGTTTGACTATGGCCTTGTCTTGTGGTAGGTCCCTGATGAAGGCCCTTGTGGAATGAGCTGCGGCTTCACTGCCTTGAGAGACCCCAAAGCCTAGTTGGTGTGGCTGGAGTAAAGTGGCAGCTTCTAGGCGAATGTTTCTCACTGCTGCTTTGGCAACGAGACGGAGGAGAGTGTTTCCAACTGCAGTGGGTCTGATTCCCCCATCCTTTTTCTTCAAAGCACATAGTGAGGCTCCAAAAAAGAAAGGTTTAATTTCTTCTGGGATTCGCCCAGCCAGGCAATTGTTGACGAAAGTTGTTAACTCGGTGAGAAGAATTGATGCAGATTCACCGAGTACTGGATTTACCATCTCTTTGAGGTGCTGAGGTCGAATTCCAGTGTACCCTCCTGCAGATCCTGCTGGAAATGACACGATCGCCTTATAGAGTTCCGATTCTGGCAAAATTAATTGTTCAGTGATGGGGTCTTCTTCAGGGTTGTCATTGATGGCTATGGTGTCCCTGGTTGGATGCTTGTCTCTTAGTGCTTGGGCTTTGGTCTCATCCTTGAGGGCTACAGTGTCGTCACTTGTAATTATTATTATTGCTCCCACTGTGTTACTTCCTTCGATTTTTTTCCTAACCTGTGCGCAAATTTTCTCGTTTTCAGTGGGACTTTTCTTGGGTCTACCTCTTTGATTCCTGCGATGATGGGGCAGAGGGACACAGTTATCCGTTCTTGGGTAGTTGTGCACTGCCTTGATAACTGACGTGGTTAGCAGTTTGCCTCGTCTTTCAGTAACTGCAAGACACAGTGTCAAACAGGAATAGGTTGCGTCATGCTTGGATGGTGCCTCGGGCTTCTAAGTTGGTGGAACCTCGATTCACCCGCTTAAGAAGGTCTGTGAATTTTCCTGCTGCATATGGGCGAGCCACTTTAGGGATGTGGGACAGTGTACTGTTAGCAGTGGATTTGAATGCCAACAGAAGGTTATCGCAAGTGACGAGGTTGCCATTGGAATTGTCATCTGCCTATGGAGGCTGTGGGCTGCTTTCTGCTGTGGGCATATGTGATCCCGCACACCCATTGTGTGCACGAATGCGGCCATCCCTGTTGCGTGCACGAAACTCTCCACACACCTGACATGTGCCTCTTCTTTCATTGCTGGGTGCATTGTTTCCCTGGCTTTGTGGCTGGCTGGCTTCATCATCTGCCATACCTCAAACTGTGTGGTAAGCCCAGGCTGAAGGGAAAATGGCGCATGGCACATACGGCATGTGGTTCATGGTGGTGGTGGGGGGAGGAGAGGGGTCTCCCGTCCTTGTGGTGGGCGGTGGAAGAAAGGGAGGAGTGGAAGATGTGTGATGAGGCGGAATAGGGCACTCACTCCCTCTCAGGACAAGTCACTATACACCACAATGCTCTGTGCACATGTTACTATGCACCACTATGCTCTGCGCACAGCCCCCACTATCAATGACACACCGCTATACACATGCTATGCGCATACCATGCACATACTATGTACTGTACACTATAGACTATATACACTATACACACGGTGAACAAACACTCCATTGTTGTAACACGAGCACACGGTGTATGCGCGCCTGTTTGGGGAAGGGGGGCGCTGTTGTACCTCATAATCCTTAGCTAACAGAGGAGCTGTAGCTTAACTCCCTCAGTAAAATCAAAACCTATAACTCATCTGTCCTAAGATTTAATTGAGATGGAGATCAAGAATTTTAAGATGCTGGAAATTTTAAGGAACACACAACATGCGTAGTCCCTCCAGCTTGACGCCTTCTGATGGCTCATAAACTATAGATTATCACTTATGTGATGCAGATGAACCTAAGATCAACGACCTCAGGAAAGCCAGCATCCCTTAAGTGAGGTTCATTGTTTCTGGGGAAGAGCACGTGATCCAGAAAGTTGTAGATGCTCTCTTTTTCATTCGATTTAATCTGATTTCCCTCCTTTACACAAGCAATGCATGTCTCGTCAGGGTTTATTGCATAAAAAATAGTTCTGTAAAAGTTACATGAGTTAAAGGTGAACCCAGTCAAATACTGTAATATATGATCTATATGAGTAAGTCACAATATGAAATTCGTGTCATTGAGATATTTACCTTGGCCCTGCTGGCCAAGACGTCTTGTCAGTAAATACCATAAACTTCATGCTGAGTCTTATTCACTTGCTTGGCAGTAACCTTTACCACTGATATTAATACGAGAATTGTTTCAGTGTCAAATCTTTCCAACAAAGCATTTCACCTCCACACTTAACCATTACAAATGGGCATATGTTTCCCAGTATCAGTCACCTACTCTTAATTTTACTATGGGCAGAGGGCGTGCGATTCAACCTGGAATATCCATTCCAACCAACGTCTTACTGGGTTTCTATACATGTACCACATTAAACTTCAACTTTTAGAACCTCTGTGCTTTCAAGTTCTCTTTGCAAGCATTCACAACCCGTTAGATGTGCCTTCCAATGTTCTACAGAAGAATCTCTTGTCAACATGATACTTTCTTTTGTACCGCCTCTCCCTAGTACTTCTAACACTTGATCGTTGTCTTCGTCGCCATTTCCCAGACCCCTTCAAATTCAGTTCTTATTTCGTTTCATGCGGTACGGGGATAATGTATTTTACATGTAAAAAAAAAACATCAGGCACGAGAAAAAGACAATAGTATCAATGCATTTCGGGCAAACGGATGCTTCAGCCCATGTCTCCTTTTCTGGATGTTTTGGCAAGACTTAATTTCCTCAGAGTGTAATGTAGGAGCTCACTTCTGGTCTCATTTAACTCCTGTTTTCCATTTATTAATCATGTTTGCTTCCCACTCACATTGTTTCAAGGCTTCACCCCTTCACCGGAGACAGACCCTCAGCTGTCCGCTGGGAAAAGAAGTCTGCAACAAACTTAGCCAATGGCAACTTCAGCCCTTACAACTTCAACAACCGCTAACTACTGGGCATTAACAGCAATGAGCACCGCTTAGTCCACTCGCAATTCCATCTCTGTCTGCTGCGCTTGTTCACTACTGACTACCAATTACCATCGTTGCCTGCATTACTCTCTGGGTAGCGTCGAACTGCATGTTGCTTTCCTGATGCATTGGTTTGAGTGGGGGACACCCCCTCCTCCTGCTGTTTATGGTAGCAGTCTATCTCTAGATGAGTGGGATTATTACATGACCTGTTGATTTTAGCATAATCCACTTACGCCACCAAGTACAGTACCACAAGAACCACTAGAAAAATCTCCCATACAGCCATTGATATCTTCACTGACTTCCAGTACAGTATCTTGGTATTGAGCTGTCAGTCTGTGCTATGTCTCCATAGTTTCTGACTTTACAAAAAGCCGTGTAGCACCATTTATTGAAATTTCATTTAAATTTTTACTCGGGAACCCCTAAATTGTTCGAAAATAAGAAATAAAGATTAAAAAGGCACAAATAATCGGCATATAGGAACATGAAACCTATAACGACGTTTCGATCCAACTTGGATCATTAACTAGTTACTAGTTAATGGTCTATTTAGAACCGAAAAGTGGTTATTAGTTTAATTCTCCTAAGTGCGGGTTATATGTGTACCTGGTCGTATTCCATTATGGCCACTACACTCAACTGGATTTGACACAGTATTGATCATTCTCATCCAGCCACACTGGCTCACTGACACCTCCACCCACTAAGGAAGGTTACAGATAGACTCAACAGACAGCGAGCTGCCACGCCCTCGCTGTCGAAATATTGTGCACCAAGACACTGGACGGTTGATGGAATATGGTGAACCAAGACATTTGAGGGTTGATGGAATATGGTGAACCAAGACATTTGAGGGTTGATGGAATATGGTGAACCAAGACACTTGACGGTTGATGGAATATGGTGAACCAAGACACTTGAGGGTTGATGGAATATGGTGAACCAAGACACTTGAGGGTTGATGGAATATGGTGAACCAAGACACTTGAGGGTTGATGGTATATGGTGAACCAAGACACTTGACGGTTGATGGAATATGGTGAACCAAGACACTTGATGGTTGATGGAATATGGTGAACCAAGACACTTGACGGTTGATGGAATATGGTGAACCAAGACACTTGACGGTTGATGGAATATGGTGAACCAAGACACTTGACGGTTGATGGAATATGGTGAACCAAGACACTTGATGGTTGATGGAATATGGTGAACCAAGACACTTGAGGGTTGATGGAATATGGTGAACCAAGACACTTGAGGGATGATGGAATATGGTGAACCAAGACACGTGAGGGTTGATGGAATATGGTGAACCAAGACACTTGAGGGTTGATGGAATATGGAGAACCAAGACACTTGAGGGTTAATGGAATATGGAGAACCAAGACACTTGAGGGTTGATGGAATATGGAGAACCAAGACACTTGAGGGTTGATGGAATATGGAGAACCAAGACACTTGAGGGTTGATGGAATATGGAGAACCAAGACACTTGAGGGTTGATGGAATATGGTGAACCAAGACACTTGAGGGTTGATGGAATATGGAGAACCAAGACACTTGAGGGTTGATGGAATATGGAGAACCAAGACACTTGAGGGTTGATGGAATATGGTGAACCAAGACACGTGAGGGTTGATGGAATATGGTGAACCAAGACACTTGACGGTTGATGGAATATGGTGAACCAAGACACTTGACGGTTGATGGAATATGGTGAACCAAGACACTTGAGGGTTGATGGAATATGGTGAACCAAGACACTTGAATGTTGATGGAATATGGTGAACCAAGACACTTGAGGGTTGATGGAATATGGTGAACCAAGACACTTGAGGGTTGATGGAAAATGGTGAACCAAGACACTTGACGGTTGATGGAATATGGTGAACCAAGACACTTGACGGTTGATGGAATATGGTGAACCAAGACACTTGACGGTTGATGGAATATGGTGAACCAAGACACTTGACGGTTGATGGAATATGGTGAACCAAGACACTTGAGGGTTGATGGAATATGGTGAACCAAGACACTTGAGGGTTGATGGAATATGGTGAACCAAGACACTTGAGGGATGATGGAATATGGTGAACCAAGACACGTGAGGGTTGATGGAATATGGTGAACCAAGACACTTGAGGGTTGATGGAATATGGAGAACCAAGACACTTGAGGGTTGATGGAATATGGAGAACCAAGACACTTGAGGGTTGATGGAATATGGAGAACCAAGACACTTGAGGGTTGATGGAATATGGTGAACCAAGACACTTGAGGGTTGATGGAATATGGAGAACCAAGACACTTGAGGGTTGATGGAATATGGAGAACCAAGACACTTGAGGGTTGATGGAATATGGTGAACAAAGACACGTGAGGGTTGATGGAATATGGTGAACCAAGACACTTGACGGTTGATGGAATATGGTGAACCAAGACACTTGACGGTTGATGGAATATGGTGAACCAAGACACTTGAGGGTTGATGGAATATGGTGAACCAAGACACTTGAATGTTGATGGAATATGGTGAACCAAGACACTTGAGGGTTGATGGAATATGGTGAACCAAGACACTTGACGGTTGATGGAATATGGTGAACCAAGACACTTGACGGTTGATGGAATATGGTGAACCAAGACACTTGACGGTTGATAGAATATGGTGAACCAAGACACTTGATGGTTGATGGAATATGGTGAACCAAGACACTTGAGGGTTGATGAAATATGGTGAATCAAGACACTTGACGGTTGATGGAATATGGTGAACCAAGACACTTGACGGTTGATGGAATATGGTGAACCAAGACACTTGACGGTTGATGGAATATGGTGAACCAAGACACTTGACGGTTGATAGAATATGGTGAACCAAGACACTTGATGGTTGATGGAATATGGTGAACCAAGACACTTGAGGGTTGATGAAATATGGTGAATCAAGACACTTGACGGTTGATGGAATATGGTGAACCAAGACACTTGACGGTTGATGGAATATGGTGAACCAAGACACTTGACGGTTGATGGAATATGGTGAACCGAGACACTTGACGGTTGATGGAATATGGTGAACCAAGACACTTGACGGTTGATGGATTATGGTGAACCAAGACACTTGACGGTTGATGGAATATGGTGAACCAAGACACTTGACGGTTGATAGAATATGGTGAACCAAGACACTTGACGGTTGATGGAATATGGTGAACCAAGACACTTGACAGATGACTGGCAAACCTAGGAATTGCACTAATTTTCTTAGTTATAAATTCAAGCGAATATTTATAAGTTTATTTGACAAAAATAATTACCAGACCGCGATTTTCTTTAAAAACTCGCTGATATAACTTATGAATGAGATATTATAACGCATTTGTTATTAAATAATATAACTGGCTACTTCTGGATGGCTGATATGATTCTTAACCTGTAATGTGCCAGATAATTATGAGAAAATATAATTATCATAAAAATTAAAACGCTATTGCTACTACTAATAATATCACCGCTGCTCCTACTACTATTACTAATGTCACAATTACTCCTACTACTACTATTACTACTACCACCTCCACTACCAATAATAGTAACACTACTACAATTACTACTAATAATAACAATAATATTTATAATGTAAAAAAATCACTGTTGTTATTCAGTTTATATACACCGAAAGTTTTTTTTTCTCTCGTTGGGTATATTGAGAGTAAACTGTGTTCTGGGGATTAAAATGTTCCTGACTTGTGGTGATCACATTACATGCATACTTAATGACCTTCGTGCAGGCGATTGGCTTTTTATAACTAACCTTCTATTATTATTATTATTATTATTATTATTATTATTATTATTATGAATATTATTAACTGTATCATCATATTGATTTTATTTTGTAAAGGGGTAATCATAATTACAAGACAACTTAGCTTAAAGTGAAAAATTCCAATTAGTAATATTTTTTTTTGCTGGAATTGTAGTCATGGGTGTTAAGAGCATCCGAGTGTTGGCCTCACCACAAGAGAATATTGCAGCCAGCCCAGTAGTATTAGACTCTGGAGGTGTGACAGCGTCTGCATCTAATGTTTCTTAATGCAACTAACACTCAGGACTGCTGTGTTAGACTACACTGTGGTCGGAAGATGAGATTAGTTCAATTATACATGTTTCCACATTAATTTCCACTCTAGCTGTGTTGAGTTTAACAAGAGGCGAAGCGAATAAATTCAGGACTGTATTAAGTTCCTTCCCACCACTTCTCTCCCTAACACTTGACCAGTTTATCCTTTTCTTGTTTGCTGATTTTTCGTTTCCATCGAGTAGTCCTCCCCAGTATTTCGTTTGCTCCTTTCTGGTGATGATCTGAGTTATACAGTCCGACGGAACCATCTACCTTCCTGATGGAACCATCTACCTTCCTGATGGAACCATCTACCTTCCTGACAGAACCATCTACCTTCCTGATGGAACCATCTACCTTCCTGATGGAACCATCTACCTTCCTGATGGAACCATCTACCTTCCTGATGGAACCATCTACCTTCCTGACGGAACCATCTACCTTCCTGATGGAACCATCTACCTTCCTGATGGAACCATCTACCTTCCTGACAGAACCATCTACCTTCCTGATGGAACCATCTACCTTCCTGATGGAACCATCTACCTTCCTGATGGAACCATCTACCTTCCTGACGGAACCATCTACCTTCCTGATGGAACCATCTACCTTCCTGATGGAACCATCTACCTTCCTGATGGAACTATCTACCTTCCTGACGGAACCATCTACCTTCCTGACAGAACCATCTACCTTCCTGACAGAACCATCTACCTTCCTGATGGAACCATCTACCTTCCTGATGGAACCATCTACCTTCCTGATGGAACCATCTACCTTCCTGATGGAACCATCTACCTTCCTGATGGAACCATCTACCTTCCTGATGGAACCATCTACCTTCCTGATGGAACCATCTACCTTCCTGATGGAACCATCTACCTTCCTGACGGAACCATCTACCTTCCTGACAGAACCATCTACCTTCCTGATGGAACCATCTACCTTCCTGACGGAACCATCTACCTTCCTGATGGAACCATCTACCTTCCTGACGGAACCATCTACCTTCCTGATGGAACCATCTACCTTCCTGATGGAACCATCTACCTTCCTGACGGAACCATCTACCTTCCTGACGGAACCATCTACCTTCCTGACGGAACCATCTACCTTCCTGACGGAACCATCTACCTTCCTGACGGAACCATCTACCTTCCTGACGGAACCATCTACCTTCCTGACGGAACCATCTACCTTCCTGACGGAACCATCTACCTTCCTGACGGAACCATCTACCTTCCTGACGGAACCATCTACCTTCCTGACGGAACCATCTACCTTCCTGACGGAACCATCTACCTTCCTGACGGAACCATCTACCTTCCTGACGGAACCATCTACCTTCCTGACGGAACCATCTACCTTCCTGATGGAACCATCTACCTTCCTGACGGAACCATCTACCTTCCTGATGGAACCATCTACCTTCCTGATGGAACCATCTACCTTCCTGACGGAACCATCTACCTTCCTGACGGAACCATCTACCTTCCTGACGGAACCATCTACCTTCCTGACGGAACCATCTACCTTCCTGACGGAACCAGCCTTCCTCACACACTAGCTGATGGATCCACTCTACCTCATAATCTTTGAAAATGTCAATCTTCCTCATTACTCTACTTCCCTGACGATACCACACTGCCTCATAACATATCTCCCTGTTGATGTCACTCTGCCTTATAATCTACCTCCTTGATGGCGTCAGTTATTTAGTATTTTTATCCAGTGGGCTGTAGTCAGAATATTACAAAGGTACATAATGCCAGGGACTTTGCCCAAAGTTTTGATAAATAAGCTACAGTGGTAAAGAGCTATATAAATGCTTTTATCTGTTTTTAGCAGTCATGTGTTATACGGACTTGAATTAAATCATAAAAATATTACAATGTAATTACTATATGGTTTTTAAATATTCATATTACATTATATTTTAGCAAGGTATGATTGAATTTAAGCAAGTTTATGTGGTTACGAGTTAATTACAATAGGCAAAGTCATGATATTTTTTCAGAATGGTTCGTAATATTTCACAGTGGATGAAATATCTTGACATTTCTTAAGCGTTACCAAATGAATTGTCTCTAAATTCATTAATTTTATCGTATCCCAGCACATAACGCAAGGTGTAACAATAGCCCATCTGGCAAAGCTTTCATTTAATTATGTTAACATATGGTGATGCAGCCTCATAGAGATACTTGTAACCCAGCCGAAGCCGGACGATAGTGAAAACCAAGAGTCTGGTTATTTAACTGCATGCATCATACACTGCATGATAGAATGATAGTAGGTTTACTAACTGGTTTCAGTCTTCCTCATCATCAAATCAATGTTCATCAGTTCTAACTTGCATCAGAAGACCGACGTGAGATGGAATCCACAGGTGAACTCTGACTCTGCTGTCTACATCCTACTATACATGTGTCTGGCGTCTGACAGAGAATCAGTTACAATTAAAGTGTCAACCATAGATGCATGGACGTACTTGAGTGCAAGAAGTATTGCAAACAGTTCATTTTGAAGGGTAGAGACCAAGTTAATTGATGCGTGCTCCAATTTCTAAATGAGAGTCATCACTCTGTATGACAGCAGCAGTACCACCTGCACCAGTGGATTGGTGAACAGAACCACCAACATAAATAATTTGTTAGTGCTGTGTAACAAAGGTATCAGTACAACCAATGACATCATGCTTGGATTCAAGGCGAAGCTTCGGTTGTGATTTAAGATATTTTGTGGAAGGGGAAGTGAGGGACAGTGGACTGGAATGAGGTAATTTCCCATGGAGCAGGAAAGTTTTGCTGTTGTCTTATGTGACATAGATTATATCAGTTCACTTCTAGTTTTTATAATCCATCTGAAGGAGTACTCACCAGTGCTGAAGAAAGTTTAGATGGTTTCTGTGCAAGGGTTTAAAAGGGTTTGGTCAAGTATATTAGCATTGATGAGGACATTTCTTTCAGTGACACTATCTCTGATGCTTGGAATATAAAATTATTTCCGCATGTTTAATATTTAGCCAGTGCGAGAGCATCATAGGATGATCCTCATTGCTTCGTTCTGCAATTTTTCAAGGTCTCCATGCTTCCAGTCTAACACAAGAGCAAGTAGTACTGCGTAATAATCTAAGAAAAATACATTATTTTTACAATTTAACATTAGCACAGTACCTGGTGACAAAGTATTGTTACAACAAGTTCAATTAGTCGGACTTCAAGGCCTAAATACCTGAATCTGGTTACATATTCTAGCAGAGACCCATCATGCTACTGGACCCTGCGGACTGCACATCTCTTTCTTTCTCTCTCGAGGATGATGCCTGTTAAGTTTTATATGATTAACAAGGCTAATTGCATAATGATCGGGCTGGCTAGTCATAGCAGTAAGTAAAGCAATTAAAAATTAAATAAGGTGGGACTGAGAACACCTCCCTCCTGGTTCCTAATTCACAGTCTTTAGATACACTTCTATGCCTCCTGGAACAACACGGAAGACTTTGTTGGACAAGTAGCCTTTACTTAAGCGGAGAAGCCATCCTCATACATCCATTTTGAAAAGTTCGTTAATGACTACGTCTTGGCTGGCTACATCAATGGCAAATTTAAGGTCAAGGAGGAGGTGCCAATGACAGTGTGAGAAAAGTGGTTGTGCATTGATGCACACTCCTTCCATGCATGAAACCATACAACAGGGAAGACAGAAATGTTTGATTCTACGCAAGATAAGATTTTGAAAAATCCTCTCAAATACGGTACACAAACATTTGTTGATTTTTTGACTTGGTTTTGGAATGGGAGTGATGAGGCTATTGGTCCATCACTTAGGGAGTTCTCCAGTTACAATTCAAGTAAAGGATTACCTGGTACTCAATATAATACTCTGAGTACGTTGTAATACCATCCTCCCCAGGCGACGTTGATTTGGTATTAGTGCAGCTTCGATCTCAAATTAAGTGAAGGGAATGTTAGTCATGTTCCTTGCTGAGTGTAAAAGAAGTCAGTCTCTCTGACATGTTTCGCATTTAATTTCCCCTGTGTGGTAATGGGAAAATTGTCATAGCTAGATGTAGCAGCCCAAGCGCTAATTCATTCGCTCTGTGTAGAGGATGAGGGTAGCGGATCTGAACAGCCCTGTTACTCTTTATTCTGTTTATATCCTTCCATGCCCAGCTAAGTGGAGTGTGAACACTGTGATCATTGAAAATTTGTTCCCAGTCTTTTTGCCGAAGCTCTGTCATACTGAATATAGTTTAGTTAAATGGCTCTAATAAAATTTTAACCCCAGTGTAAGTGACATCTGTACAATATCAAGAACTGTATTAAGGTGAAATACACACGAAAGTCCCTGAAGGGGATAACTTTAGATAAGAGACTTATCTGAAGTATTGCAATTCTCGCAGAACTATGACGTGGGGGCGTTGCTGCTTTTACAGCTGTAATATGTTGGCTTGTGAATCCGACCCTCGAACTCAACTGATCAGAGTGGGAGTAACATGGATCCCTTTAAACTGGTCTGATAGTAGAGTTTTTCTTCTATATTAGTGATATTAACATAGGCCAGTGGAGTATTCAGGAGAGGCTGTCATATATTTACAATATATGCAACTTACAATATGTGCAGTTGAACATCCGTGAATTGTTGAAGGTCTTCCTGGTGTTTTGGTTGCTGATGTTCCAGGATTGATACTTGTTGCTTGGAAAGTGATACTTTACAACTAGTTTCGGTTCAAGGACGTAGGTCATTGGTAATTTGAAGCCCTGCTGGGTCGTTATTACAATGAAAGGCAAACGTTAATTCCTAAGAAATCAATTGATGTTAGCCAAGACACTCACGTTGTCCACCGACGAGTACTTTTTATCTTTAAGATACACCTGAAGATCGTCGGTCGTGTTGGCTGCGAAGTCCAGTACTTGGATGAATGGGACCAATTTGTCGAAGTGGCATACTACATTAACTTTTATGTTCCGCTATAGATAAGCAGCCCTTTTTTTTTTGTCATTACATAATCATGGTAAATTTCACCGCTCCTTCGACGGAGGTCACGGAAATTCACTTAGAACCTTTGCTGATACCACCACACAAGTTTTGTGGACTGGGGGCTTAAAAGTATAGTTCTTGCATTCGTTAGACATGGAGGTCCACTTCTGACCTTAACCTCTTAACGTGTAACACAGCAATTCAGCCCAGTACTGCCGTGGCAAGGACAGTGCAACTCCTGGTTCTTAATTTGCCAAGGAAATGGTGTATATCTACATTTTGGGGCATAAGACACAAAATATCATCAACATATCTGAACCATTTATCCTCCCTAATAGAGTTAAATGGTTCAGATATGTTCAAGTCTCCTAAAGGCTAAAGCCAATGCCCCAACCTAGTCAGGGCAGGTCACATTCACTTTAGGAATGAATACAACTGGCCTAGTAGCACAAGCTAATCAGATCCAACTCACACCCACCCACACCAACTCGTGAATTTATCTAACCTAATTTTAAAACTACACAACGTTTTAGCCTCAATAACTGTACTTGACAGTTTGTTCCACTCATCCACAACTCTATTACCAAACAAGTGCTTTCCTATATCCTTCCTGAATCTGAATTTTTCCAACTTAAATCCATTGCTACGAGTCCTAGCTAGGCTAGATATTTTCAGCACGTTATTTACATCCCCTTTATTTATTCCTGTCTTCCATTTATATACCTCAATCATATCCCCCCTAATTCTATGCCTTTCTAAAGAGTGCAGATTCAGGGACCCCAATCCATCCTCATAGGGAAGATTTCTGATACATGGGATCAACTTTGTCATCCTCCTTTGTATGTTTTCCAGAGCATTTATATCCATTCTATAATACGGTGACCAAAACTGTGCAGCATAATCTAAATGAGGTCTAACCAAGGATATATAGAGTTGAAGAACAACCTGAGGACTTCTATTATTTATGCTTCTTGATATGAACCCAAGGATTCTATTAGCTTTATTGCGAACACTTATGCACTGTTGTCTTGGTTTCAGATTACTGCTAACCAGGACTCCTAAATCTTTTTCGCAATCCGTAATATTAAGATCGACATTATTTAGTTTACATGTGGCATGGTTATTTTCCTGTCCAACATTTAGAACTTTGCATTTGTTTATATTAAACTGCATCTGCCACTTCTCCGACCACTGCATCAGTCTATTCAAATCTTCCTGGAGTGCTCTAATGTCCTCGTCAGAATGAATTCGACGGCCTATTTTGGTGTCATCGGCAAACTTGCTTATGTCGCTCTTTATGCCCTCATCAATGTCGTTTATGTAGATTGTGAACAACAGGGGGCCCAACACTGACCCCTGTGGAACACCACTCGTGACGCTTCCCCACTCTGATTTCTCCCCATTTATGCAAACTCTCTGCTGCCTATTTGTCAACCATGCCTCTATCCAGGAAAAAATTTCTCCTCCTATTCCATGTGCCTTAATTTTCTTCAATAGTCTCTGATGTGGGACCCTGTCAAAAGCTATACTGAAGTCCATATACACAATATCATATAACCATGATCTACCTCCTCAAATGCCTTAGTGAAAAAAGTTAATAAATTACTAAGGCAGGAATGCCCCTTTGTAAAACCATGTTGAGATTCGTTGATTAATTTGTGCTTTTCAAGGTGGCTACGAACTGCCTCGGCAATTATTGATTCCATAAATTTTCCCACTATGGAGGTTAGGCTTATCGGTCTATAGTTCGAAGCTAAGGACCTGTCACCTGCTTTGAATATAGGTATCACATTTGCCATTTTCCACTTATCTGGCACCATGCCAGTCTGTAGTGATATATTGAAAATATTAGCCAGAGGTTTGCTAAGCTCCTCTTTACATTCTTTTAGAACCCTTGCATACAGTTCATGAGGGCCTGGGGATTTGTTAGGTTTTAATTTATCAATTTTCCTAAGAGCCATGTCACTTGTGACCCTAATCGTGCATAGTTTATTATCATCCTGTTCTACATAATTTATTATTTCAGGAATATCGCTAGTATCTTCCTGAGTAAAAACTGAGAGGAAGTATGTGTTAAAAATTCTACACATTTCCTTATCACTGTCTGTGAGCTGACCACCCGAGTAACTTTTGAGTGGGCCTATCTTGTCCCTGATCTTACTTCTGTATACCTGAAAGAATCCTTTTGGGTTAGTCTTTGATTCTCTTGCAACTTTAACCTCATAATCTTTTTTTGCTTTTCTTATTCCCTTTTTTATTTCTCTTTAACTGAATATGTTGATTTCTTAATTGCACCACTCCTCTTTTGATTTGCCTATATATGCCTCTCTTTTGACCAATGAGATGTTTTAATCTATTAATCCATTTAGGATAATTTTTGCTTGATCTGATTTCCTTATTTGGAACATAAGTTGTCTGACCAGCTAGAACTATGCTCTGGAAAACGTCATATCGGCAATCATCACCACCTACCTGACCCATAGTCAGGTAATTCCAGTTCAGCCCACCCAAGTAATTTTTCAGTCCTATGAAATCAGCCAAGCGAAAGTCAGGGACGGAGACTTGATTGCCATTATTAGGGGAATTCCATGATATATTAAAATTGAGTGATTTGTGATCACTTTCCCCGAGCTCATTATTAACCTCAAGATTATTAATTAGCGTTTCCCTGCTGGCAAGAACTAAGTCAAGCAGGTTATTTCCTCTAGTTGGCTCTGTCACAAACTGCTTTAAAAAACAATCCTGGATCGTATCAAGAAAGTCACTTGATTCTAAATTGCTCCAATCTGTCTATAGTTGAAATCTCCCATTATCACAACATTTTCGTATGTAGAGGCGTTACGAATTTCATCCCATAGAAGTTTACCGGACTCCCTATCAAGATTTGGGGCCCTGTAAATCACACCCAAAATTAGTTTTTCACGGCCCTCGAGAAGCTGTAACCAAACAGATTCAGTGGCTGACGCTTCTAATTTTATATCTTGTCTAACACAACACTTTAAATTGTCTCTGACGTACATCGCTACTCCACCACCCTTCCTGTTGACCTTCTCAGTGTGGAATAATTTATAGCCTTGTATGTGACATTCAGAAGGCATCTATCTTTCAGATTGAGCCAGGTCTCTGTTATAGCAATGATATCTATGTTTCCTGCACTTGCAATTAATCTTAGCTCATCTATCTTATTTCTTACACTCCTGCTATTAGTATAATAGAACATTAAGGTAGCTAGTCCCTTGCTGCCCTCTGCTGTCTCCCTTTGTTTGCTGACATGATCTATTGTCTTTATTTATAACTTTATGATGAATGTCTTTTATACATTTACTGTTTACAACCCTAGTGTTGCAACCTGACTGTTTCCCACACACACCCATACCTCTATCTTCTATCAGTTTTAAATTCTAGGCATTTCAGCAATGGCCCTCTCAATTGAGTTTGCAAGAGCTACCACCCCTGTCCCAGAAGGATGTACACCATCCCTTGCATACATATCATGTTTGCCATAAAAGTTGTCCCAGTTGTCAATGAATGGGATTGCAAGTTCCTTGCAGTATCTGTCTAGCCAGCAATTTACACCAATTGTCTTAGACAACCATTCATTGCCCACTCCCCTTCTAGGCAAAATGCTACATATAATTGGGACCCCTCCCTTAGACTTAATTAAATATATAGCTGACCTGTACTTATCTAGCAGCTCTTCTCTCCTACCCTTCCCAATATCATTTCCACCAGCACTGAGACAGATAATAGGCTTGTTCCCATTACCTGACATGATATTATCCAACCTGTCGACTATGTCACTAACATCAGCTCTCTTACCTTCTTATTCCTATTACAGAAGGCACGGTCCATATATCGTACCTGTGAGTCACCAACCACAAGTATGCGCTTACCTCCATTTGCAGGGGAAGTAGTACCTTTACCTTCACTGGCCACTGAAGTACACTCATCCTGAAGAACAGAGAAGAAGCGATTTCCTACCTTCAAATGTTCTCTTAAGTTTCCTTATCTTGATGCTCTTCCCATTACTGGGAACCACTTGCCACTTGTAGTAGGTGCTGGACTGCACCTCACTGCAGGTAGCCGTTGCTACCGCCCCACCTACAGCTTCCTCGCAGCGAGAGACAGACTGCACCTCGCTGCTGGTAGCCTCATTCCCTTCCACCATATCAGCCACCTCACACTCGCTCCCAACCCCATTGAGGTTGACCTTCAGCCTCCTAATTTCCTCTTGGAGAAGCAAGACTTCCTCCTTCAACTCTCCAACCTCAATTTTTAGAACACTGCAAAAGCAAGCCATGGCTTTATAATCGTCCACACTAATCCCCAAAGCAGCTCAGGGCCTGAGACCTCACGTGACCATCGTAATAAGGTTATAAGGAGATCGAAAAACTTTGCAAAATGTATTTTTAATGTAAAGTAGATGTCGTTATAGACTTAAGGTATTTTGTTGTACCTTTTTTTTAATTATATATTAACAGACTTTATATATTACTTATAAATTAAGAAGATCTTCATTCTTAGCTGAATAAACCTTTAATATTCAGTTGAACAAAAAGTTACATCATCCTCTATTTTCTAAGGAGATTAGACTGTTGACTTAGAAAACTTGAAGTCTCTACACACGAGTACTTCTGAATAATGAAAATTCCACAATTTTTGGTGACTTAAGCGAATAAAGCTCTAGACCAAATGCTTCATCGTTTAGGTTAAAAGGAGTAAGCCGTGGAGACCATCTCTATACCGAGAGAGAGGTGCTCTACTGCCTGCTCTACTCCACTCACCTCTGGCGTCAGGCGAGTAGTAACCAGAGGTGAGGTCATAAACGGTTGTTATCATTGGTAAATGATGCATCAACGCAAAATACATATATATACATGAAATGAAAAATGAGAAAGATAATGAATATTTAATATAAAGCTGATTTTCGTCGATTTAGCAAATAGCGACGATAATGGCAATGTAATATTAGAAGGATGAACAAAACTGAAAGATATTTAGAGAAATCGCATGTCAGCGTAACACTGCTACACAGTGTTAACAACAAAGGGTGGCTGCTAAACCTTGTTAACAAAAGGTGGCTGTTAACCTTGTTAACAACAAAGGGTGGCACCTAAATCTTGTTAACTACAAAGGGTGGCTGCTAAACCTTGTTAAAGGGTGGCTGCTAAACCTTGTTAACAACAAAGGGTGGCTGCTAAATCTTATCTACAAATGGAGGCTGTTAAACCTTGTTAACAACAAAGGGTGGCTGTTAAATCTTGTTAACAACAAAGGGTGGCTGCTAAACCTTGTTAACAAAGGGTGGCTGTTAAACCTTGTTAACAACAAAGGGTGGCTGTTAAACCTTGTTAACAACAAAGGGTGGCTGTTAAACCTTGTTAACAACAAAGGGTGGCTGCTAAACCTTGTTAACAACAAAGGGTGGCTGCTAAATCTTGTTAACAACAAAGGGTGGCTGCTAAATCTTTTTAACAACAAAGGGTGGCTGCTAAACCTTGTTAACAACAATGGGTGGCTGCTAAATCTTAACAACAATGGGTGGCTGCTAAATCTTAACAACAAAGGGTGACGGGTAAACCTTGTTAACAAAAAAGGGTGGTTGCTAAACCTTGTTAAAAACAAAGGGTGGCTGCTAAACCTTGTTAACAAGAAAGGGTGGCTGCTAAACCTTGTTAACAACAAAGGTTGGCTGCTAAATCTTAACAAAAAAGGGTGGCTGCTAAATCTTGTTAACAACAAAGGGTGGCTGCTAAACTTTGTTAACAAAGAATGGCTGCTAAACCTTGTTAACAAAGGGTGGCTGGTAAACCATGTTAACAAAGGGTAACTGCTAAACCTTGTTAACAAAGGGTGGCTGATAAACCTTGTTAACAACAAAGGGTGGCTGCTAAACCTTGTTTACAAAGGGTGGCTGCTACACCTTGTTAACAACAAAGGGTGGCTGCTAAACCTTGTTAACAAAGGGTGGCTGCTAAATCTTGTTAACTACAAAGGGTGGCTGCTAAACCTTGTTAACAACAAAGGGTGGCTGCTAAATCTTAACAAAGAGTGGCTGCTAAACCTTGTTAACAAAGGGTGCCTGCTAAATCTCGTTAACAACAAAGGGTTGCTGCTAAATCTTGTTAGCAACAAAGGGTGGCTGCTAAATCTTGTTAACTACAAAGGGTGGCTGCTAAACCTTGTTAACAACAAAGGGTGGCTGCTAAATCTTAACAACAAAGGGTGGCTGCTAATCCTTGTTAACTACAAAGGGTGGCTGCTAAACCTTGTTAACTACAAAGGGTGGCTGCTAAACCTTGTTAACTACAAAGGGTGGCTGCTAAACCTTGTTAACTACAAAGGGTGGCTGCTAAATCTTGTTAACTACAAAGGGTGGCTGCTAAACCTTGTTAACTACAAAGGGTGGCTGCTAAACCTTGTTAACAACAAAAAGTGGCTGCTAAATCTTGTTAACAACAAAGGGTGGCTGCTAAATCTTATTAACAACAAAGGGTGGCTGCTAAATCTTGTTAACAACAAAGGGTGGCTGCTAAACCTTGTTAACAACAAAGGGTGGCTGCTAAATCTTAACAACAAAGGGTGACTGGTAAACCTTGTTAACAACAAAGGGTGGTTGCTAAACCTTGTTAACAATAAAGGGTGGCTGCTAAACCTTGTCAACAACAAAGGGTGGCTGCTAAACCTTGTTAACAACAAAGGGTGGCTGCTAAATCTTAACAACAAAGGGTGGCTGCTAAATCTTGTTAACAACAAAGGGTGGCTGCTAAATCTTGTTAACAACAAAGGGTGGCTGCTAAACTTTGTTAACAAAGAATGGCTGCTAAACCTTGTTAACAAAGGGTGGCTGGTAAACCTTGTTAACAACAAAGGGTAGCTGCTAGGGTGGCTGGTAAACCTTTTTAACAACAAAGGGTGGCTGCTAAACCTTGTTAACAAAGGGTGGCTGCTACACCTTGTTAACAACAAAGGGTGGCTGCTAAACCTTGTTTACAAAGGGTGGCTGCTACACCTTGTTAACAACAAAGGGTGGCTGCTAAACCTTGTTAACAAAGGGTGGCTGCTAAATCTTGTTAACTACAAAGGGTGGCTGCTAAACCTTGTTAACAACAAAGGGTGGCTGCTAAATCTTAACAAAGAGTGGCTGCTAAACCTTGTTAACAAAGGGTGGCTGCTAAATCTCGTTAACAACAAAGGGTTGCTGCTAAGTCTTGTTAGCAACAAAGGGTGACTGATAAATCTTGTTAACAACAAAGGGTGGCTGCTAAATCTTGTTAACTACAAAGGGTGGCTGCTAAACCTTGTTAACAACAAAGGGTGGCTGCTACATCTTTTTAACAACAAAGGGTGGCTGCTAAATCTTGTTAACAACAAAGGGTGACTGATAAATCTTGTTAACAAAGGGTGGCTGGTAAACCTTGTTAACAACAAAGGGTGGCTGCTGAATCTTGTTAACAACAAAGGGTGGCTGCTAAATCTTGTTAACAAAGGGTGGCTGCTGAATCTTGTTAACTACAAAGGGTGGCTGCTATACCTTGTTAACCACAAAGGGTGGCTGCTAAACGTTGTTAACAAAGGGTGGCTGCTAAGCCTTGTTAACAACAAAGGGTAACTACTAAACCTTGTTAACAAGATTTAGTAGCCACCCTTTGTTAACAAGGTTTAGTAGTTACCCTTTGTTGTTAACAAGGCTTAGCAGCCACCCTTTGTAGTTAACAAGGATTAGCAGCCACCCTTTGTTGTTAACAAAGCTTACCAGCCATCCTTTGTAGTTAACAAGATTTACCAGCCACCCTTTGTAGTTAACAAGATTTACCAGCCACCCTTTGTTAACAAGGTTTAGCAGCCACTCTTTGTTGTTAACAAGGTTTATCAGCCACCCTTTGTTGTTAACAAGGTTTAGCAGCCACCCTTTGTGGTTAACAAGGTATAGCAGCCACCCTTTGTAGTTAACAAGATTCAGCAGCCACCCTTTGTTAACAAGATTTAGCAGCCACCCTTTGTTAACAAGATTTAGTAGCCACCCTTTGTTAACAAAGGGTGGCTGCTAAATCTTGTTAACAAAGGGTGGCTGCTGAATCTTGTTAACTACAAAGGGTGGCTGCTATACCTTGTTAACCACAAAGGGTGGCTGCTAAACCTTGTTAACAACAAAGGGTGGCTGATAAACCTTGTTAACAACAAAGAGTGGCTGCTAAACCTTGTTAACAAAGGGTGGCTGGTAAATCTTGTTAACTACAAAGGGTGGCTGGTAAATCTTGTTAACTACAAAGGATGGCTGGTAAGCTTTGTTAACAACAAAGGGTGGCTGCTAAATCTTGTTAACAACAAAGGGTGGCTGCTAATCCTTGTTAACTACAAAGGGTGGCTGCTAATCCTTGTTAACTACAAAGGGTGGCTGCTAAACCTTGTTAACTACAAAGGGTGGCTGCTAAACCTTGTTAACTACAAAGGGTAGCTGCTAAACCTTGTTAACTACAAAGGGTGGCTGCTAAACCTTGTTAACTACAAAGGGTGGCTGCTAAACCTTGTTAACTACAAAGGGTGGCTGCTAAACCTTGTTAACTACAAAGGGTGGCTGCTAAACGTTAACTACAAAGGGTGGCTGCTAAACGTTGTTAACTACAAAGGGTGGCTGCTAAACCTTGTTAACTACAAAGCGTGGCTTGGGCCTGCTGAAGTGTTCCTCTTTTCTTATGTTCTTATATAAGAAAAGCATATTTTCCCGGAAAAATATCCAACATTGTACAACAGTTACAGGAAGAGAATATCAAATCTGAACGTGAGAGACGTCACGTTCAGTGTCTATAGGGGTTTGGTCAGGTTAAGTGACGTCATGTTCAGTGTTTAGATGGGTTTGATAAGGTTGACTGACGTCACGTTCAGTATCTAGAACGGTTTGATCAGATTGACTGACTTCACGTTCAGTGTCTAGATTGGTGAGAAAATATGATCATCAAAAAATACGTACATGTCTAGTAAGAAATATTTATACCATAGATGTTATGTAGTGAAAAATGAGATTATGAGAAATATGGGGTTAAACAAGGACTGTACGAACTTTTTTCTAATGTAAGTGACGATTTTTCATGCTAGGATAGTAAGAGAGAGCAGAGAGAGTGAAATTAGTGTGTCGTTTGTATGTCAGGAGGGGAGAGTGGGTAGGTTTGTTGGCCGCAAGAATACGAGAGATTTAAATGATTCGAGAAGTTAGAAATGTTTCCCCCGAGGACTTTACAGGACTTGTGTATTCATCCATGAGAATGGAAGAGGTAAAGTTAATCATGAGGGCTATGAGAAATTAGTGAGGTGGATGCAAACAAAAGAGATTGATGACAATGTAAAATAAATTACGAAAAAATGGACTTGGGAAGTGGTGGAAGGTTTGATGGAACAGAAATGTGATGTGTCGGAGTAGCGAAGAGTAGACAACAGTATGATTATCTGCTTATCTATCATGTTATTATACCCAGTCATGGAAGAAAAATATTAAAGAGGATGAAGAAATGAATGACCCATGTTTAGGTACTCGTATTTAGCTTTGTAATGAAGTTTCATGCATACTGAATTGTATGTAGTACTGACCTTTGTTTTGTGTTTTGCTTTCCCTCGTACTGAAATATATTTCATAATTAATTGATGATCAATGGTTGGTGTTAGGAGAGTCCTTCGTATGAGCAGAAATTTAATCTGGTTTTGAATATGTTTCAGAGAGATGTGATTAATAATTTAGGGAAGAGTTGGGGATTTTGTTAGTATGTGAAGTAGTGAGAGATGTTAACTGGCGGCCATTTTGTGAATGTGTAAAACATCTAAGAAAAGACGTTGAACTGAATTATCAAAAATAAAAAACTTGTTTTAAAATGAGTCTTTATCATAGTGGTAAATCACATGAAAAAAAAAGAATAAAAATGGAACTATTGAACTCTTGTATTAATACCATTTTGGTCAGGAATAAGAATTATCTGACGATGTATTGTGTATTATGTATTGAATGGTGTGATAATGTAGTGTATTATGTATTATGTATTAGTGTATTATGTATTAGTGTATTATGTATGATGTAGTGCATTATGTATTGTGTATTATGTATTGTATGGTGTGATAATGTAGTGTATTATGTATTATGTATTAGTGTATTATGTAGTGCATTATGTATTGTGTATTATGTATTGTATGGTGTGATAATGTAGTGTATTATGTATTATGTATTATGTATGATGTAGTGCATTATGTATTATGTATTATGTATTGTATGGTGTGATAATGTAGTGTATTATGTATTATGTATTAGTGTATTATGTATTATGTATTAGTGTATTATGTATTATGTATTAGTGTATTATGTATTATGTATTAGTGTATTATGTATTATGTAGTGCATTATGTATTGCGTATTATGTATTGTATGGTGTGATAATGTAGTGTATTATGTATTATGTATTAGTGTATTATGTATGATGTAGTGCATTATGTATTGTGTATTATGTATTGTATGGTGTGATAATGTAGTGTATTATGTATTGTATGGTGTGATAATGTAGTGTATTATGTATTATATATTAGGTATTAGTGTATTATGTATTATGTAGTGCATTATGCATTGTGTATTATGTATTATGTAGTGCATTATGCATTGTGTATTATGTATTGTAAACAACATACATGAGGATTTTTTTAGATAATTATTTAACCATCAATATCATATGTATCTTACAAACATTTTACAACGCACAACGATGGAAATTAGTTTGGACTTAACTTTTCACGAACGTCGATCAGTTCGTTAAGGATTTTGAATCTAATGCATAAGTAATTTGAGGAATAATTGATCATAAAAGAGGAATGAAATCTCTGATGGGATGAGACAGGATGGATTAGAACTTTAGGGAGCATTGAAGTCACTAGTGGACAGCTAATTTATAATATTTAGAAACTAGTGATACATGAGAATAAATACGTATGGATTAATGAAATCTTATTGAAATGTGAATCTTTGATGTTTCCTAATTTCAGGCATTGAATATTCTTGAAATTATTTAATACATATTAGTGAATCTTATGTTAAGGAGACTTTAGACATTTTTATGTAATAAAATGGGGTAATTTTCTTGAATTAATGTTCTTGAACTAGCTAACTAGGAACCATAAGGTCCAAGAGGCTAGGAAGGTTCAGAGGCGGGGCCAGGAGCTGACACTCGTGCAATTGCAACCAGTTGAGTACATACACACACATACATAGCTTTAAGAAGAGGTATGAGGACGCTTGTGTATTAGGTAGGTAGGCCGATGTGTATCTATCTGTAGTACGTATTGAAGAATGTTCAGCAAAGTGACCCCTCAAGGAAGGTTCCTTGATGTTAGTGAGGGGCTCTTGATTTAGGGAATTGGATCTGTGCTCCAGTTCCCCGAATTAAGCCTGAATGTCTTCCACATCCCCCCCCCTTCCCCGCTAGGCGCTGTATAATCCTCCGGGTTCAGCGCTTCCCCCTTGATTATAATAATCAGCAAAGTGACAGAGAAAGTGTTAAGGTGTGACAATGACCAGAGGAGTCGGTGAACTGCCACAAAAAATGAAGACAATCTTATATAAAGACTTATTAAAATGGAATTACTGAATAAAAATGAAGGATTTTTATGGATCTTTGAAGATTCATTGAAAAATATCAAGAATGTTTACTGAATAAAAATTAAGGATTTTATTTCCTCGTATCTTTGTTCAGTATTTAGTTTGTTCCATGAAAATGTATTTTAGTTATAAACTAAAATTCAACTTTGAAAAAAATTTCATTTCTACGATTAAGTTGATTTTTTTTTCTTCTTTTTACGTTTAAGATAAACTTTTGCTCAGTTTTTTGGCAATAAAGATTACCAAATATAAAAATATTTAAATAAAAACAAATGTGCGAGTAGGCAAGAAATCCAAAAATTTTATACGTTTTAGCTCTGCAAAACTACGAGTTTAACCTCTTGTTATCTCACTTTCTTAGACTCCAGATTACTTCTGTTATTTTAATAAAGAAATAAATTTTCCTGGGAATAGTGATAATGTAGGATTATTACCCGAGGATTAACCCTGGAGAGGCAAATTTGCGGATGATTTCCTCTGTAATGTATTACTTTGTAAAGGATTTTAGAAGATAAGAGTTTAATTACCTGATGCCAAGAACAATCTTTCCTATTGTTTACCATCCATTGTTCAAACTTGTTTTTCTAACAATATTGTTTACTTTTTATGATTTTTCAACTTGTAATGTCTAAACTTGTATACTTTACAATGATTTTTAACACAATGTTTAACAAAATTCCTTAACATTAGTAAATTTTTATCGCGTATTGTTTAATAAAAACTGAGCGAATTGCTAAGAATCCATTTACCATATGTTTTAACTAAACAATAAAAGCACTTTCGAGTTTGTCACTAACTGACCAAAGGCTTTATACTACCACAACAGAGATATTATGTAAATATACGTTAAGGTATATGATATATGGAGAAGTACATTCCCCTGTTGACATTATATATAACTGAATAAAGAGAAGTGTGTCTGGTACCATTATTGCCGCGTCAGGTAAAAACCCCAGGTACTACTTCACGAGTGCGTGTTCTTGATCCAAGGTAAATAAAGCATGATTGGTCGTCGTCCAGAAGCTGGAAAGTGGGGAGAGGAATAGTCTTAGATGGTAGGGGGAGGGAGTTGAATGGGGATTTCCATCCTACGAGTTTGAGCAAGGATGGTCTTGGTCCAAGAGCTAGGTCATGGTCGTAGTCGGTCTGGAAAAATACCCCCTAGAAAAATGGAATCATAAAGGAAAAGTTTATCTTTGAACGAAATATATTTATACCCCAAAAGTTAGCCAGTCAGAAAAAGTTTCTCAGAAAAGTTAGTCTCTCAGATAAAGCTAGTCACTCAGATAAAGCTAGTCTCTCAGATAAAGCTAGTCACTCAGATAAAGCTAGTCTCTCAGATAAAGCTAGTCTCTCAGATAAAGCTAGTCACTCAGATAAAGCTAGTCTCTCAGATAAAGCTAGTCTCTCAGATAAAGCTAGTCACTCAGATAAAGCTAGTCTCTCAGATAAAGCTAGTCTCTCAGATAAAGCTAGTCACTCAGATAAAGCTAGTCTCTCAGATAAAGCTAGTCTCTCAGATAAAGCTAGTCTCTCAGATAAAGCTAGTCTCTCAGATAAAGCTAGACACTCAGATAAAGCTAGTCTCTCAGATAAAGCTAGTCACTCAGATAAAGCTAGTCTCTCAGATAAAGCTAGTCTCTCAGATAAAGCTAGTCTCTCAGATAAAGCTAGATCACGCAGATTAAGCTAGTCACTCAGATAAAGCTAGTTTCTCAGATAAAGCTAGTCATTCAGATGATAAAGCTAGTCACTCAGATAAAGCTAGTCTCTAAGATAAGCTAGTCTCTCAGATAAAGCTAGTCATTCAGATGATAAAGCTAGTCACTCAGATAAAGCTAGTCTCTCAGATAAAGCTAGTCACTAAGATAAAGCTAGTCTCTCAGATAAAGCTAGTCTCTCAAACAAAGCTAGTCACATAGACAAAGCTAGTCACATAGACAAAGCTAGTCTCTCAGATAAAGCTAGTCACTCAGATAAAGCTAGTCTCTCAGATAAAGCTAGCCACTCAGATAAAGCTAGTCTCTCAGATAAAGCTAGTCTCTCAGATAAAGCTAGTCGCATAGACAAAGCTAGTCTCTCAGATAAAGCTCGTCATTCAGATAAAGCTCGTCATTCAGATAAAGCTAGTCACTCAGATAAAGCTAGTCTCTCAGATAAAGCTAGTCTCTCAGATAAAGCTCGTCATTCATATAAAGCTAGTCACTCAGACAAAGCTAGTCTCTCAGATAAAGCTAGTCTCTCAGATAAAGCTAGTCTCTCAGATAAAGCTAGTAACTCAGATAAGGCTAGTCTATCAGACAAAGCTAGTCTCGCAGATAAAGCTAGTCACTCAGATAAAGCTAGTCACTCAGAAAAAGCTAGTCTCTTAGATAAAGCTAGTCTCTCAGATAAAGCTAACCTCTCAGATAAAGCTAGTCTATCAGATAAAGCTAGTCTCTCAGATAAAGCTAGTCACTCAAATAAAGCTAGTCACTCAGATAAAGCTAGTCTCTCAGATAAAGCTAGTCTCTCAGATAAAGCTAATCACTCAGATAAAGCTAGTCACTCAGATAAAGCTAGTCACTCAGATAAAGCTAGACACTCAGATAAAGCTAGTCACTCAGATAAAGCTAGTCTCTCAGATAAAGCTAGTCACTCAGATAAAGCTAGTCACTCAGATAAAGCTAGTCAGATAAAGCTAGTCTTTCAGATAAAACTAGTCTCTCAGATAAAGCTAGTCTCTCAGATAAAGCTAGTGTCTCAGATAAAGCTAGTCACTCAGATAAAGCTAGTCACTCAGATAAAGCTAGTCACTCAGATAAAGCTAGTCTCTCAGATAAAGCTAGTCACTCAGATAAAGCTAGTCAGACAAAGCTAGTCTTTCAGATAAAGCTAGTCACTCAGATAAAGCTAGTCACACAGATAAAGCTAGTCTCTCAGATAAAGCTAGTCACTCAGTTAAAGCTAGTCACTCAGATAAAGCTCGCCACTCAGATAAAGCTAGTCTCTCAGATAAAGCTCGTCATTCATATAAAGCTAGTCACTCAGACAAAGCTAGTCTCTCAGATAAAGCTAGTCTCTCAGATAAAGCTAGTCTCTCAGATAAAGCAAGTAACTCAGATAAGGCTAGTCTCTCAGAAAAAGCTAGTCTCGCAGATAAAGCTAGTCTCGCAGATAAAGCTAGTCACTCAGATAAAGCTAGTCACTCAGATAAAGCTAGTCACTCAGAAAAAGCTAGTCTCTTAGATAAAGCTAGTCTCTCAGATAAAGCTAACCTCTCAGATAAAGCTAGTCTCTCAGATAAAGATAGTCACTCAAATAAAGCTAGTCACTCAGATAAAGCTAGTCTCTCAGATAAAGCTAGTCTCTCAGATAAAGCTAATCACTCAGATAAAGCTAGTCACTCAGATAAAGCTAGTCACTCAGATAAAGCTAGACACTCAGATAAAGCTAGTCTCTCAGATAAAGCTAGTCACTAAGATAAAGCTAGTATCTCAGACAAAGCTAGTCCCTCAAACAAAGCTAGTCACATAGACAAAGCTAGTCACATAGACAAAGCTAGTCTCTCAGATAAAGCTAGTCACTCAGATAAAGCTAGTCTCTCAGATAAAGCTAGTCACTCAGATAAAGCTAGTCACTCAGATAAAGCTAGTCGCATAGACAAAGCTAGTCTCTCAGATAAAGCTAGTCATTCAGATAAAGCTAGTCTCTCAGATAAAGCTAGTCACTCAGATAAAGCTAGTCTCTCAGATAAAGCTAGTCGCATAGACAAAGCTAGTCTCTCAGATAAAGCTAGTCACTCAGATAAAGCTAGTCACTCAGATAAAGCTAGTCGCATAGACAAAGCTAGTCTCTCAGATAAAGCTCGTCATTCAGATAAAGCTCGTTATTCAGATAAAGCTAGTCACTCAGATAAAGCTAGTCTCTCAGGTAAAGCTAGTCACTCAGATAAAGCTAGTCTCTCAGATAAAGCTCGTCATTCATATAAAGCTAGTCACTCAGACAAAGCTAGTCTCTCAGACAAAGCTAGTCTCGCAGATAAAGCTAGTCACTCAGATAAAGCTAGTCACTCAGATAAAGCTAGTCACTCAGAAAAAGCTAGTCTCTTAGATAAAGCTAGTCTCTCAGATAAAGCTAACCTCTCAGATAAAGCTAGTCTCTCAGATAAAGCAAGTCTCTCAGATAAAGCTAGTCACTCAAATAAAGCTAGTCACTCAGATAAAGCTAGTCTCTCAGATAAAGCTAATCACTCAGATAAAGCTAGTCACTCAGATAAAGCTAGACACTCAGATAAAGCTAGTCACTCAGATAAAGCTAGTCTCTCAGATAAAGCTAGTCACTCAGATAAAGCTAGTCACTCAGATAAAGCTAGACACTCAGATAAAGCTAGTAACTCAGATAAAGCTAGTCTCTCAGATAAAGCTAGTCTCTCAGATAAAGCTAGTGTCTCAGATAAAGATAGTCACTCAGATAAAGCTTGTCACTCAGATAAAGCTAGTCTCTCAGATAAAGCTAGTCTCTCAGATAAAGCTAGTCACTCACATAAAGCTAGTCACTCAGATAAAGCTAGTCAGATAAAGCTAGTCTTTCAGATAAAGCTAGTCACTCGGATAAAGCTAGTCACTCAGATAAAGCTAGTCTCTCAGATAAAGCTAGTCAGTCAGATAAAGCTAGTCACTCAGATAAAGCTCGCCACTCAGATAAAGCTAGTCTCTCAGATAAAGCTCGTCATTCATATAAAGCTAGTCACTCAGACAAAGCTAGTCTCTCAGATAAAGCTAGTCTCTCAGATAAAGCTAGTCACTCAGATAAAGCTAGTAACTCAGATAAGGCTAGTCTCTCAGACAAAGCTAGTCTCGCAGATAAAGCTAGTCTCGCAGATAAAGCTAGTCACTCAGATAAAGCTAGTCACTCAGAAAAAGCTAGTCTTTTAGATAAAGCTAGTCTCTCAGATAAAGCTAACCTCTCAGATAAAGCTAGTCTCTCAGATAAAGCTAGTCTCTCAGATAAAGCTAGTCACTCAAATAAAGCTAGTCTCTCAGATAAAGCTAATCACTCAGATAAAGCTAGTCACTCAGATAAAGCTAGTCACTCAGATAAAGCTAGTCACTCAGATAAAGCTAGTCACTCAGATAAAGCTAGTCAGATAAAGCTAGTCTTTCAGATAAAGCTAGTCTCTCAGATAAAGCTAGTCACTCAGATAAAGCTAGTCGCATGGACAAAGCTAGTCTCTCAGATAAAGCTCGTCATTCAGATAAAGCTAGTCACTCAGATAAAGCTATTCTCTCAGATAAAGCTAGTCACTCAGATAAAGCTAGTCTCTCAGATAAAGCTCGCCACTCAGATAAAGCTAGTCTCTCAGATAAAGCTCGTCATTCATATAAAGCTAGTCACTCAGACAAAGCTAGTCTCTCAGATAAAGCTAGTAACTCAGATAAGGCTAGTCTCTCACACAAAGCTAGTCTCGCAGATAAAGCTAGTCACTCAGATAAAGCTAGTCACTCAGAAAAAGCTAGTCTCTCAGATAAAGCTAGTGTCTCAGATAAAGCTAGTCACTCAGATAAAGCTAGTCACTCAGATAAAGCTAGTCACTCAGATAAAGCTAGTCACTCAGAAAAAGCTAGTCTCTCAGATAAAGCTAGTGTCTCAGATAAAGCTAGTCACTCAGATAAAGCTAGTCACTCAGATAAAGCTAGTCACTCAGATAAAGCTAGTCTCTCAGATAAAGCTAGTCTCTCAGATAAAGCTAGTCACTCAGATAAAGCTAGTCACTCAGATAAAGGTAGTCTCTCAGATAAAGCTAGACACTCAGATAAAGCTAGTCACTCAGATAAAGCTAGTCACTCAGATAAAGCTAGTCTCTCAGATAAAGCTAGTCTCTCAGATAAAGCTAGACACTCAGATAAAGCTAGTCACTCAGATAAAGCTAGTCACTCAGATAAAGCTAGTCACTCAGAAAAAGCTAGTCTCTCAGATAAAGCTAGTGTCTCAGATAAAGCTAGTCACTCAGATAAAGCTAGTCACTCAGATAAAGCTAGTCACTCAGATAAAGCTAGTCTCTCAGATAAAGCTAGTCTCTCAGATAAAGCTAGTCACTCAGATAAAGCTAGTCACTCAGATAAAGGTAGTCTCTCAGATAAAGCTAGACACTCAGATAAAGCTAGTCACTCAGATAAAGCTAGTCACTCAGATAAAGCTAGTCTCTCAGATAAAGCTAGTCTCTCAGATAAAGCTAGTCACTCAGATAAAGCTAGTCACTCAGATAAAGCTAGTCACTCAGATAGACTAGCTTTATCTGACTAGCTTTATCTGAGTGACTAGCTTTATCTGAGTGACTAGCTTTATCTGAGTGACTAGCTTTATCTGAGAGACTAGCTTTATCTGAATGACTAGCTTTATCTGAGTGACTAGCTTTATCTGAGTGTCTAGCTTTATCTGAGAGACTAGCTTTATCTGAGTGACTAGCTTTATCTGAGTGACTAGCTTTATCTGAGTGACTAGCTTTATCTGAGAGACTAGCTTTATCTGAGTGACTAGCTTTATCTGAGTGACTAGCTTTATCTGAGTGACTAGCTTTATCTGAGTGACTAGCTTTTTCTGAGTGACTAGCTTTATCTGAGTGACTAGCTTTATCTGAGACACTAGCTTTTTCTGAGAGACTAGCTTTTTCTGAGTGACTAGCTTTTTCTGAGTGACTAGCTTTATCTGAAAGACTAGCTTTATCTGACTAGCTTTTTCAGGTAAAGCTAGTCACTCGGATAAAGCTAGTCACTCAGATAAAGCTAGTCTCTCAGATAAAGCTAGTCTCTCAGACAAAGCTAGTCACTCAGATAAAGCTAGTCACTCAGATAAAGCTACTCAGATAAAGCTAGCCTATCAGATAAAGCTAGTCACTCAGATAAAGCTAGTCATACAGCCATCTGATCATATCCGTCAAATCACTTTCCGATCAATCTGCTGGTAGAAAAACGCTGAGCTCTGGAAAAACAACCCTCTCAAAAACGCTGAGCTCTGGAAAAACAACCCCCTCAAAAACGCTGAGCTCTGGGAAAACAACCCCCTCAAAAACGCTGAGCTCTGGAAAAACAACCCCCTCAAAAACGCGGAGCTCTGGAAAAACAACCCCCTCAAAAACGCTGAGCTCTGGAAAAACAACCCCCTCAAAAACGCTGAGCTCTGGAAAAACAACCCCCTCAAAAACGCTGAGCTCTGGGAAAACAACCCCCTCAAAAACGCTGAGCTCTGGGAAAACAACACCCTCAAAAACGCTGAGCTCTGGAAAAACAACCCCCTCAAAAACGCGGAGATCTGGAAAAACAACCCCCTCAAAAACGCGGAGCTCTGGAAAAACACCCCTAGACGACACCCACAGTTAACACCCCAAGTAAACACCCCCATAAACACCTCCATAAACACCTCCATAAACACCCCCATAAACACCCCCATAAACAATCTCATAAACACCCCCATAAACACCCCCATAAACACCCCCATAAACACCCCCATAAACACCCCCATGCCCTCCAACAAAATCACATAGCTCTGAGATAATGCGCTGCTATGGGAAATTCCACAGAAAAAAACCTCGCAGCTCTGGGAAAACATCCCCTGAATAAACCAGGCATACGGGGACTTTCAACACTGCTAACATTTGTCCAATTTAATTAGGGGGTTGAGTAGTTTTATTACACAAATATCAGAACACACACTACCAGCACCAGAACACACACTACCACCACCAGAACACACACTACCACCACCAGAACACACACTACCAGCACAAGAACACACACTACCTGCACCAGAACACACACTACCAGCACAAGAACACACACTACCTGCACCAGAACACACACTACCTGCACCAGAACACACACTACCTGCACCAGAACACACACTACCAGCACAAGAACACACACTACCTGCACCAGAACACACACTACCACCACCAGAACACACACTACCTGCACCAGAACACACACTACCACCACCAGAACACACACTACCTGCACCAGAACACACACTACCACCACCAGAACACACACTACCTGCACCAGAACACACACTACCACCACCAGAACACACACTACCTGCACCAGAACACACACTACCACCACCAGAACACACACTACCTGCACCAGAACACACACTACCACCACCAGAACACACACTACCACCACCAGAACACACACTACCTGCACCAGAACACACACTACCACCACCAGAACACACACTACCTGCACCAGAACACACACTACCACCACCAGAACACACACTACCTGCACCAGAACACACACTACCAGCACCAGAACACACACTACCACCACCAGAACACACAGTACCACCACCAGAACACACACTACCAGCACAAGAACACACACTACCTGCACCAGAACACACACTACCACCACCAGAACACACACTACCTGCACCAGAACACACACTACCAGCACAAGAACACACACTACCTGCACCAGAACATACACTACCAGCACAAGAACACACACTACCTGCACCAGAACACACACTACCAGCACAAGAACACACACTACCTGCACCAGAACACACACACTACCCCCACCAGAACACACACTACCTGCACCAGAACACAGTACCACCACCAGAACACACACTACCACCACCAGAACACACACTACCACCACCAGAACACACACTACCACCACCAGAACACACGCTACCTACACCAGAACACACACTACCTGCACCAGAACACACAATACCACCACCAGAGCACACATACTATCACCAGAGCACACACTGCCACCACCAGAACACTGTACCTGCACCAGAACACATACTACAACCACCAGAACACATACTACAACCACCAGAACACATACTACCACCACCACTTGAAATACTACACACTAACGTAACACACACTACTCACTAACATAACACACACTACAAACTTCCACAACCAGAACACACACACTACCACCACGTCATTCACTCTGCACATTATCACCACAAACACATACATACTACACACTACCACTGCAACACATATTAAACACCACTCCACCACTAGACACGCTACTCAATACGACCACGACGTACACACTCACACGGCCGATGAGCCAGAAACGAATATGCACAGATAAGAAGGTAGGGTCAGCGACAATACGGAAATAACATAGCATCGAAAGTCAAGTCTGACCCGAAGCTGTTGTATTGCCACATCAGGAGGAAAACAACAGACAAGGACCAGGTTATCAGGCTGAGGAAGGATGGTAGGGAGTTCACGAGAAACGACTAAGAGGTATGTGAGGAGCTCAACATGAGATTTAGAGAAGTATTTAGAGTGGAAACCGGTAGGACTCCAGGAATTCAAAACAAGGAGGTACACCAACAAGTGCTGGATAAGGTACACATAATCGAGGAGGAGGAGAAAAAGATTCTATATGACCTTGATACCTCAAAGGCGGTGGGACCAGACATTTCTCCGTGGGTCCTTAGAGAGGGAGCAGAGATGCTGTGTGTGCCACTTACAAAGATCTTCAACACATCCATTGAAACTGGGCAACTCCCTGAGGTATGGAAGATGGCAAATGTAGTCCCAATTTTTAAAAAAGGAGACAGGCACGAGGCATTAAACTACAGATCTGTTTCACTAACGTGTATAGTATGCAAAGTTATGGAGATCATCATCATGAAGAGACTGGTGGAGCACCTGGAAAGAAACAAGCGTATAATCGACAAACAGCACGGTTTCAGAGAAGGAAAATCCTGTGTCACAAACCTACTGGAGTTTCAGGACAAGGTGACAGAAGTAAGATAAGAGAGAGGTGAATAGACCGCATTTTCTCGGACTGCAAGAAGGCCTTCGACACAGTTCCTCACAGGAGGTTAATGCAAACGCTACAGGATCAGGCACACATAACAGGAAAAGCACTGCAATGGATCAGAGAATATCTGACAGGGAGGCAACTCTGTGCACCATATAAGTGAGGCCTGTACTGGAGTATGAAGCACCAGTTTGGAATCCACACCTGGTCAAACACGTCAAGAAATTAGAGAATGCGCAAAGGTTTGCAACAAGATTAGTCCCAGAGCTAAGGGGATTGCCGTACGAGGAGAGGTTAAAGGAAATAGATCTGACGACACTGGAGGACAGGAGAGATAGGGGGAACATGATAACAACATATAAAATACTAAGAGGAATTAACAAGGTGGACACAGAATATTCCAGAGATGGGACTCGGCAACACTGGGACACAGTTTGAAGTTGAAGGCTCAGACGAATCACAGATGTTAAGACATGCACTACAGCCACGACACGCACACTACAGCCACGACACGCACACTACAGCCACGACACGCAAAATACAGCCACGACACGCACACTACAGCCATGACACGCACACTACAGCCATGACACGCACAATACAGCAACGACACGCACAATACAGCAACGACACGCACACTACAGGCACGACACGCACACTACAGCCACGACACGCACAATGTAGCCTCGACACGCACACTACTGCCATGAGACGCACAGTAGAGCCATGACATTTACTCTACAGCCATGACACGCACACTACAACCATGACACGCACACTACAACCATGACACGCACACTACAACCATGACACGCACACTACAAACAAGACACGCACACTACAACCATGACACGCACACTACAACCATGACACGCACACTACAACCATGACACGCACACTACAACCATGACACGCACACTACAACCATGACACGCACACTACAACCATCACACGCACACTGCTGCTATGACATGCACACAACAGCCACGACAAGCACACTACAGCCATGACGCGCACACTGCTGCTATGAAACGCACACTACAGCCATGACACAGACACTATAGCCACAACACGAACACTACAGCCATGACACGCACACTGCTGCTGTGACACGCACACTACAGCCATGACACTGACACTATAGCCACGACACGCACACTACAGCCATGACACGCACATCTGGTACACAGATCTCGTCAATGCCACAATAGATACAGCCCGAGTCTGGTAAGCGCACCAGCTCCAACACCGTGACATAAACTTCCAGAAACTACCCTAAAACGACCTCACTGTGGTCATTTGTAAAGGTTATTGATAGCGGGTACCTGGAAGGGAGACAGAAAGCTGGGATTCTGATCGCTGGAAGCAGTCTAGATATTTTAGGGAATCGAGATGCCTAACACACGACCCACCCCATTTAAATGGTACGCTGATTCTCCAGGAATGGGGTTGACAGAAGAGCTGGGAGGATAAGCTGAGGTGTAGGGAATGTGAGAGAGAAGGTTCATGGATGTGGGTGAGGAGGATCGTGGATAGTGGATGTAAGTGAAGATATTCGTGGATAAAGAAGGTGGATGACTGGAGTCTTACATTCTGAAGTCACATTATGAGGCCCAGAATACTAGATGTGGTGGAAGTACATGAGGATAGTTGAGGAAAGTGATGGATAGTGTAGGTTCATGTGGAGGTTGGGTGAGATCAGGGCGGGGGATGGATGGTGAAACCTGGTATACTGGAGAGGGACGAATGGACGATCAGAAAAGAGAGGGAGATACATACAAAATTTGCCTTTAGGACTGCTACCTTATCGATTGGGTTTTAATGCCTGTGTATGCGGTCGTTCATGCGCTCATGTGTGAGTGTGTGTGCGTGTGCGCATGTGTGTGATGTATGTGTGTGTGTGTGTGTGTGTGTGTGTGTGTGTGTGTGTGGGTGCGTGTGTGTGTACTCACCTAATTGTGGCTGCAGGGGTCGAGACTCAGCTCCTGGCCCCCACCTCTTCACCGACCGCTACTAGGTCCTCTCTCCCTCTTCTCCATGAACTTTATCATACCTCGTCTTAAAACTATGTATAGTTCCTGCCTCCACTACATCGCTTGCCAGATTATTCCACTTCCTAACTACTCTATGAATGAAGAAATACTTCCTAACATCCATTTGACTCATCTGAGCCTTAAGCTTCCAATTGTGACCCCTTGTTTCTGTGTCCCATCTCTGGAACATACTGTCTCTGTCCACCTTGTCTTTTCCACGCAGTATTTTGTATGTCGTTATCATGTCTCCCCTGACCCTCCTGTCCTCCAGTGTTGTAAGACCGATTTCCCTTAACCTTTCTTCATAGGACATTCCCCTTAGCTCTGGAACTAGCCTTGTTGCAAACCTTTGCTCTTTCTCTAATTTCTTGACGTGTTTGACCAGGTATGGGTTCCAAACTGGTGCTGCGTACTCCAGTATGGGCCTGACGTACAGAGTGTATAAAGTCTTGAACGATTCCTTACTGAGGTACCCGAACGCTATTCTCAGGTTTGCCAAGCGCCCATATGCCGTAGCAGTTATCTGGTTAATGTGTGCTTCTGGCGATGTACTCGGTATTATACTCACTCCTAGGTCTTTCTCCCTGAGTGAGGTTTGCAGCCTTTGGCCTCCTAGCCTATACTCTGTCTGCGGTCTTCTTTGCCCTCCTCCGATCTTCATGACTTTGCATTTGGCGGGGTTAAATTCTAGGAGCCAGTTTCTGGACCACACATCCAGCCTGTCCAGGTCTCTCTGTAGACCTGTCTGGTCCGCGTCTGATTTAATTCTCCTCATTAACTTCACGTCATCTGCAAACAGGGGCACTTCTGAGTCTATCCCTTCCGTCATGTCGTTCACATATACCAAGAATAGCACTGATCCCAGGACTGACCCCTGTGGGACCCCGCTCGTCACTGGCGCCCACTGTGATACCTCGTCACGGACCATGACTCGCTGTTGCCTCCCTGCTAGATATTTTCTGATCCATTGCAATGCCCTTCCTGTTATACGTGCCTGTTCCTCTAGCTTCTGTACTAATCTCTTGTGAGGAACTGTGTCGAAGGTCTTCTTGCAGTCCAAGAAAATGCAATCAAGCCACCCCTTCCCCTCATTTCTTACTTCAGTTACCTTGTCATAAAACTCTAGTAGGTTTCTGACACAGGATTTGCCTTCCATGAATCCGTGCTGGCTGTCGTTTATAATCTTGTTCCGTTCCAGGTGCTCCACCACTCTCCTCCTGATAATCTTTTCCAAGACTTTGCATACTATACATGTCAGTGACACTGGTCTATAATTTAGTGCTTCATTTCTGTCTCCCTTCTTAAAGATGGGAGCTACATTTGCCTTCTTCCATACTTCAGGTAGTTGCCCAGTTTCAAGGGAAGTGTTGAAGATTTTGGTTAGTGGCACACGTAGTGTCCCTGCTCCCTCTCTAAGGACCCACGGAGAGATGTCCGGTCCCACCACCTTTGAGGTATCAAGGTCACTTAGGAGCTTCTCCACCTCCTCAGTTGTGTGTAATTCATCCAACACTTGTTGATATATCCCTTGTTGCTGTACCCCACTGCTTTGTCTTTCCGTTGTCCCTTCAGCCTCCACTGTAAATACTTCCTGAAATCTCATGTTGAGCTCCTCACATACCTTCTGGTCGTTTCTTGTGAGCTCCCCACCTTCTTTCCTCAGCCTGATTACCTGGTCCTTGACAGTTGTCTTCCTCCTGATGTGGCTGTAGAGTAGTTTCGGGTCAGACTTGACTTTCGATGCTATGTCATTTTCATACTGATGCTGTGCCTCCCTCCTTATCTGTGCATACTCGTTTCTGGCTCGTCGACTAATCTCTTTATTCTCCTGAGTCCTTTGCCTTCTGCACTTTTTCCATTCTCTAGAGCACTTACTTTTTGCCTTCCTGCACCTTCAGATAAACCAAGGGCTCGTTCTGTCCTTCCCATTATTTCTGTTACCCTTTGGAAAAAACCTTTCCTCTGCCTCCTTGCATTTTGTTGTTACAAAGTCCATCATTTCGTTTACTTATTTTCCTACCAACTCCTGTTCCCACTGAACCTCCTGCAGGAAGGTCCTCATTCCTGTGTAGTCCCCCCTTTTATAGTTTAGCTTTTCCCTTTCTACTCCTGTTACCCTTTCCACTTTTAGCTTCACGATGTATTCAAAGCTCATAACTACGTGGTCACTAGCTCCAAGGGGCCTTTCATATGTGATGTGCTCAATGTCTGAGCTACTCAGAGTGAACACGAGGACCAGTCTTGCTGGTTCATCCTCCCTTCTCTCTCTGGTATTATCCCTAACATTTTGGTGCATGAGATTTGCCAGCACCACATCCATCATCTTGGCTTTCCATGTTTCGGGACCCCCATGTGGCTCCAGGTTTTCCCAATCAATCTCCCTGTGATTGAAGTCGCCCATGTCCAGTAACTTCGCTCTACTTGAGTGAGCCCTTCTTGCCACCTCAGCTAGAGTGTCCACCATTGCTCTGTTGCACTCATCATATTCCTCTCTTGGCCTCCTGCAGTTCTGTGGTGGGTTATACATTACTGCAATGACTTCCTTGTGTTCCCCTGACTGAACTGTACCTACTTTGTAATTCATTTCTCCAATCTCATCCATACCTTCCATTTCTTGATAACCCCACCGGTTTTTTAATAGTAGTGCAACCCCTCCTCCCCCATCCCCTGCTCCTTCTATACTTCCTCAGGATCTGATATCCAGGTGGGAAGATTGCATCTGTTATTATCCCAGTGAGTTTTGTTTCTGTAACCGCTATGATGTCTGGGGACAACTTGATCCTTTAATGCCACTCCTCACATTTATTCGTTATTCCATCTGTGTTCGTGTACCAAACCTTCAATTTCTTTTCAATAGCTGCGGTCTGGGGAGAGAGATGGGTTAGGGGGAGCAGGTGCCCTGGCAGGGGTCTATTGGGGTTGGTGTGGGGGTGGGGTCTGTGATGTGGGGTGTGGGGGCAGAGGGCCTAGTGGGGGTTGGGGGGGGTGAGGGGGATTCTAGTTACAGTGGGGAAGGGGGTTGTGGTGAGGGGGATGGGGATAGAGAGTACAGTGTGTGAGTTGCTGTGGGCTACTGTGATGGTGGGGTTTGTGGTGAAGGGGATGGGGGAGAGGGTACATTGTGTGGGTTACTGTGGGTTTCTGTGGGGGTGGGTTTTGAGCTGAGGGGGATGTGTGGGTTACTGAGGGTTACTGTGGGGTGGGGTTTATACAGAGGGGGATGTGTGGGTTACTGTGGATTTCTGTGGGGGTGGGGTTTGTGCTGAGGGGGATGTGCGGGTTACTGAGGGTTACTGTGGGGGTGGGGTTTGTGCTGAGGGGGATGGGGGCAGAGGGTACAGTGAGTGGGTTTTGGGTTAGGTCGTTTGTTTGCTTTGGGATTGCCGTGGTTGTGATCCTTCTGTGGGTGGTACTGGAGGGGGTTATGTTTGTTCTTCCACGTGGGCCTGATTTCTCCTGCTCTCCACCTTTCTTGCCTCCCATTCTTCCTTGTGATGTTGCACCCTCTCTTTCAGTGTCATCCTTTCTTCTTGTGTTCTGTCTCGGTAGAGGTACACCAGAACGCCTGATTGTCCCTTAGGCGTGCTTTCTCCTGCAGGATCCGGTTTCGAGCTGACTCTGCCTTGAAAATAACTTTGACTGGACCCTTTTTTCCCCTCGCAAACCACCCAATTATCTGAAAATTTGTCAGCTGAGTCATGTCGTCCTCTCCTATTGCTTTCATTATGCTTTCAATCGTTTTTTCCTCTTTCCTTGCCTCGTAAGTTTCCCCATTTACTTCTTGGAGCCCATAGACAAAAAATGGCTCTCTCCCTTTCATCCTCCCACTGTGCTTCCCTGAGCATCCTCTGATTTAAATTAATTCCTGCCATTGATGTGTTGCTTCTTACTGTCTCTTCCCTATCTGGTGTCCCTCTGCTTATCTGTTCCTGGACATTGCAGTTGTCTTTTAGAGCCTCTGTGTATAGTTTAGCTCCTTCATTGACTTTAGTCCCCTCAATAGTTCTTGCTGTTCTCCATGCCTTTTCCCAGGCCTCCCCTTGGGTCCGATGGGGTCATCACATACAGTATATCTCTTTTGTCCCCTACTGTCCCCTCATCGGTGACTGATGTAGTAGCTCTTGGTGTCATGGCTGTACTGTCCTTTGGTTCTTTAGGCTGTTTCAGGCTCTTTAGTTCTTCTACTAAGCTCTGTATCTTAGCTTCAGCTGCTGTGATTTGTAATTCTCATTTTCTGTTCTCCTCAGCTATTTTCTCTTCCATTTTCTTGCTGATCTCTTCCAGCCTCCTCCCCCACACTCCTCTTCGCGTGAGCTCTGCCTCCCAGTCCTCTCTCCCAGATCCACCAATCACTTCATCCACCATTCCTCTGGTTCTCCGTCCTGGTTTTTGGTGTTCCATGTTTCTTTTTCACAGAAGGAAGAGCTTATGCCAAGAGTGCTTTGGAGGGGGTGTTTGTTGTGGGGAGGGAGGGGGTGTTTATTGTGGGGAGGGAGGGGGGTGTTTGTTGTGGGGAGGGAGGGGGGTGTTTGTTGTGGGCAGAAGGGAGGAGACAGGGAGGGGAAAAGGATAGTAAGCTGGAGCCGGGACAGCAGCAGGGGGAAGAGAGATGGGGGAAGACTAAGGGGGACAGGGGGAAGAGCAATAGGGGAGAGAGGAGTAGAAGGAGTAGGGAGGATGAGAAGGAAGATGAAGAGGGAGAGAAAGTGGGATAAAGAGAGACCAGGAGGAGGAAGGGAGGGAAAGAGATAGGTAGGGGAGGTTGGCAGGGAGGAAGGAGGGGGAGGTGGGGGAGGATGGAGGAGGTATAGAAGGAGGAGGAGCAGGAGAAAGGGAGGGAAAGAGAGAGGGAGGGAGGGAGGGAAAGAGAGAGGTAGGGGAGGTAGGTAGAGATGAAGGGATGGGAGGTGGGGGGAAGATGGAGGAGGTATAGGAGAAGGAGGAACAGGGGGAGGAATGGAGGGAAAGAGAGAGGGAGGGAGGGAATGTGTGTGCATGTGTGTGCGTGCGTGTGTGTGTGTGTGTGTGTGTGTTTGTGCGTCTGTGTCTGTGTGTGTGCGAGTGCGTGTGTGTGTGTGTGTGTGTGTGTGTGTGCGTGTGTGTGAGTGTATGTGTGTGTGTGTGTGTGTGTGTGTGTGCGCGTGTAGTCACCTTATTGTTCTTGCAGGAGTCGAGTCATAGCTCCTGGCTCCGAATTTTCACTCGTCGACACTAGTTCTACACTTTTCCTGGTCCATTTTTAAAACTATGAATGGTGCTTGCCTCCAATGCCTCACTTTCCAGAATATTACATTTCCTGACAACTCTGACTGAAGAAATACATCTTAACATCCCTGTGACTAATCTGAGTCTTCATCTTCCAGGTGTGACCCCTTGTTGCTGTGTCCCATGTCTGGAACATCCTATCTCTGTCCACCTTGTCGATTCCTCTCAGTATTTTATATGTCGTTATCATGTCCCCCCCTCTCTCTCTCGTGTCCTCCATTGTCATTAGGTCGAGTTCCCTTAACCTCTCCTCTCCTCCTCCGGGACTAGTCTCGTTGGAAACCTTTGCACTCTCTCTAATTTCCTTACTTGGCTAGGCGTGGGTTCCAAACTGGTGCTGGATACTCCATTATCGGCCTGACATACACGGTGTACAGGGTTCTGAACGATTCCTTACTGAGATATCGAAATGCAGTCCTTAGGTATACTAGGCGCCCATATGCTGCAACAGTTATTTGGTTGGTGTACACCTCAGGAGTTGTGCCCTGTATTATACTCATCCCAGGATCCTTTACCTTGAGCGGCCTTCTGTGCTCTCTTCCAGTCTTCATGACTTAGCACTTGGTGGGGTTGAACTCCAGCAGCCAATTTCTGAACCAGGCCGATAACCTGTCCAGAACCCTTTGTAGTCCTGCCTGGTCCTCCCCGATTGAATTCTCTTCATTACTTCACATCATCTGCAAACAGACACACTTTTGAGTCTATTCCTTCCGTCATATCATTCACACATACAGAAAAAAGAACCGGTCCTAGGACTGACCCCAGTGGAACCCCGCTCATCACAGGCGCCCACTCTGACACCTAGTCACGTACCATGACTCGCAGATGCCTTCATGCCAGGTATTCCCTGTTCTATTAAAGTGCCTTCCATATTATACCTGCCTGGTCCTCCAGCTTTTGTACTAATCTCTTGTGTGGAACTGTGTCAACCGCCTTGTTACAGTCCATAAAAACGCACACTATCCACCCCTGTCGCTCTCTTATCTTATTGTTGTCACCCTGTCATAGAACTCCAGTTTGTTTTTGGCACAGGATTTCCCGTCCCTGAAACCATGCTGGTTGTTGAAAAGTTCATTCATCTCTAGGTGCTCCACCACTTTCCTCCTGATAATCTCCATGACTTTGCATACTATATATGTCAGTGACACTGGTCTGTAGTGTAATGCTTTGTCTCTCCTTTTTTATAAATTGCGACTACAGTTGCAGTCTTCTATAACTCAGGTAGTCGCCCTGTTTCGAGAAATGTGTTTAAAATTATTATTAGCGGTATACAGAGAACCTCTGCTTCCTCTCTCAGGACCCATGGAGAGATGTTATCCGGCCCATCGCCTTTTACGTATCTAGCACACTTAGCAGACTCTTCGCCACCACCTTGGTTGCCTGTATTATGTCCAACACTCGATGCTGTACCCTACCTCTCTGTGTTTCTGGAGTTCTGTCTCCTCTGTGAATACTTCATTGAATCTCATGTTGAGTTCCTCACATACTTCTCGGTCGTTTCTTGTGATCACCCTTCCTGCCTTCCTTCCTTCCTTCCACAGCCTGATTACCTAGTCCTTGACTGTTGTTTTCCTCTTGTGGCTGTACAACAGCTTCGGGTCAGATTTGGCTTTCACTGCTTTGTCATTTTCGTATTGTTGTTGGGCCTCCCTCCTTATCTGAGCATATTCATTTCTGGCTATACAACTGCTTTCCTTATTCTCCTGGGTGCTTTACCTTCTATAATTCTTCCATTCTCCAGGTTCACCTTTGGGTGAACCAAGGGCTCGGCGTAGTCTTCTCGATATTTTTGTTACCCTTGGGTACAAACGTCTCTTCGGCTTCCTTGCAAATTGTTGTCACATATTCCCTCATCTTATTTACTGATCTCCTTGCCAGTTCTGTCCCACTGAACCTTGTACAGCAAATTCCTTATGCTTGTGTAGTCCTCTCTCTTGTAGTTTTGCTTCATTCGCCCTGCCCTTTCTGTTTCCCTCTCCACCTGTAATTACAATGTATTCAAATCTCAGAACCAGGTGGTCACTGGCCCCTAAGGGGTCTTTCATATGTGATGTCCTTAATATCTGCAATACTCAAGGTGAATACTAGGTCCAGTCTTGCTCGTTCGTCCTCTCCTCTGTGTTGGTACATGAGGCTCTCCAGTACTACTTCCATCATCTTAGCCCACCACATTTCTGGACCCCCATGTGGCCCCAGGTTTTACTAATCAATTTCTTTGTTATTGAAGGTACGCACATTTAGTAGCTTTGCCCTGCTTACATGAGCCCTTCTGGCCACTTCAGCCAGTGTGTCAACCATCGCTCTGTTATTTAATAACTCTGGAACTAGCTACACTGGAAATTTCTCCAATTTGCTGGCATAATAGACAATGTGAGGATTCCATACTGGTGCTGCATACTCCAGTACTGTCCAGACGTATGCCACATATAGTGTCGTGAATGAATCCTTGTTTACATTTCTGCTAGCTATCTTCGATTTGCCAGACGCGCATTTGCTGAAGCAGTAATTCGGCTGATGCGTCCATGTCCTGGAATGAAGTTAGTCTGAAGTTTTCTTTGCTCTTCCCAGTCCCAGAAATAAATTCTAGTAGCCAGTTAATAGACCAGACCTCCATCCTGTCCAGATCAATTTGTAGTCATTCCAGATCCTCACCTGTGTGTATTGTCCTCATTAGTTTCACATCATTAATCAGGGATGCCGCTGGTCCTTTCTAACACACCGTCCATGAATACATGTAATAGTACAGGTCGTAGGACTGATCCTTGTGGCAAGCCACTTATCACCTGCACCCATTCCGACACGTGGTCATGAGAAAATCACCCGATGTTTCCTTCCTGTTAAGAATATTTGAAAGAAGGAGCGTATCAGCAAGCCTACTGGCCCAAGTTAGGCAAGTCTAAGCCACATTCATGCACACATTTGTCTAACACAAGGTTTTACCTTCAATGACGCTACTCAGGAATTTGTTCCACTCATGCACAACTCTATTACTAAACCAGTGTTTTCTCAGTCTTTATTCCAACTTAAACTCAGTACTGTGAGCTCTGTCTTAGATTATTTTAGCACGTTATTTACATCTCCTTTATTTACTCAAATCTTTCATTTATACACTTCAATCATATACTCCCTAATTCTACGCCTTTCTAGTTAATGCAGATTCAGTGCTCTCAGATTATCCTTGTAGGAAAGATTTCTGGGATGTGGGATCAACTCTGTTATCCATCTCTGTGTTTACCAGCGCATTTATGTTCATTCTGTAATACCGTGTAATACGGTGACTAGAAATGTGCAGCGTAATCTGAGGCTTTATCGACGAAACGTTTAGCTGAACACTTAAGCACTGTTGTTTTGGCTTTAGATTACTGTTAACCAGGAATCCTTAATCTTTTTCTCATTCAAATAGACTGAGGTCTAGAGGTGTAGAACTTTATATTTGTCTACATTAAACTGCATCTACGACTTTTCTGACCACAGTATCAACCTATTCAGATCTTCCTGTAGCGCCCTAGTGTCCTCATCAGAATTAATCCGACGGTCTATCTTGGTGTAATCGGAAAATTTGCTTATGTCGCTATTTATTCCATCTAATGTTCACGTTCCCTGTGACCAAAGGTATTGAATCCTATCCCAGCATTCTGAAGTGGCTTCGATAACTTCCAAAACCCTCTTGTCGCAACTTCAGGCGGCAACAGAGCATAGGTGAAGATTTGACCATTTTATTTGTAAATTAGTGTGAATCTTTCATTCACGTTAAATCCCGTTACACAAATTCCTGTGTATCTCTAAGACATTATAGAGCCAGGATAATACACATTAAGTTTTGCTCGTGTTAGAGCATATTTGTTAATGTGCTAAAATAGTAAAAACTCTGGAATCGCTGGAATCTATGCAATAACTGGAGAATGACCCGGCTGATCAGCAGACATAGGTGGTAGTCAGATCTCCTGCCACTATCACACTGAGATGTGCAGCAGACATATGAAATAGTCCGCAGCAAACATATGAAACAGTCTACACTGTAGGTTTCTTCAGTCGAATACAGAGGAGGCAACAGAAACAATACAGATGTGAAGACGATCTAACAAAGACTGTGTCTTCAAGGGTGATGGTCTGACTACGTTGTCTTTACGTCTCTACTGCTTCTGCAGCTTACTCTGTATTAGACTGAAGAAGACTGCAGTGAAGACGAAATGCTCCGGGATAAAGATACCTAACTATTGCACATGTATGTTACTTATCAACAAAAAGGGTGTTTGCCTCTGGCACGAAGCAGACAATGACTTGTCTAGCAGAGAGAAGCGATAGTCTGGGGTGTTTGATCTGACACAGACGACAACGATTTCTACAGCAGACAAAAGCGACATTCACAGCACCACAAACACAAGAACCAATCTATTCTAGTACCATAACCTTATGTCCTCAACTCTCAATATATATGGAAATCGCACCACTCTATTTCAACCCCGGAGAATTGTGCCATGCCTCTCCAGGCTCTTCTCGCTCTCTCTCTCTCTCTCTCTCTCTCTCTCTCTCTCTCTCTCTCTCTCTCTCTCTCTCTCTCTCTCTCTCTCTCTCTCTCTCTCTCTCTTTCTTTCTCTCTCTCTTTCTCTCTCTCTCTCTCTCTCTCTCTCTCTCTCTCTCTCTCTCTCTCTCTCTCTCTCTCTCTCTCTCTCTCTCTCTCTCTCTATCTCTCTCTCTTTCTCTCTTTCTCTCTTTCTCTCTCTCTCTCTCTCTCTCTCTCTCTCTCTCTCTCTCTCTCTCTCTCTCTCTCTCTCTATATATATATATATATATATATATATATATATATATATATATATATATATATATATATATGTTTATCTCTATATCTCTCTCTTTCTCCCTCCTTCTCTTTCTCTCTCTTTCTCTGAAATACTCCTAGGATAGAACATGGACAGTGTACATGAAAGTTATCTTCAATTAAAAACATATACGTTATGGACAAACGTAATTTTCAGTCGGTAATATACCCGTATATACTGTTGAATGTTATAAATATACTGAAGGTATCCACGTGTATCCTCTGAATTTTTTGTCTAAGTAATCAGTTAACTTCATATTGGATTAAGTAAACATCTTCAGAGTGGGATATGAAGAGATATTTCTTTAACATTCCCATTAGCATTTATAAATGCCTAGAGATTGGCATAATCAAACCACAATCTATTTTTTTACACAGGATTTGACAAGGTTAGGTTAAGGATCCCTAGCTTTATTGACAAGCTATTTACAGGTTAAGGATTCCTAACTTTATTGACAAGCTAAGAGCTGTTACCTACGTCAGCTCATTTGAAAAGCGTTTTCATTGTTTTGAGACATACAAGTAGGGAACAGGATGAAGTTGGAGCCATCTGTGGGCCAGCATTTTCATTTAATCAACTGATTTTATCTAGCTGACATCAAATGCTGTACGAATGTGTTCCAGACTCGAGTCATCCTGGGAATAAATGATCTCAGATGGAGTGATGTTCTGGAGAAGGGTACAGCCAGAGTGAAGTTGCTGCTTTCTGCCCGTCTTGTGGTATAGAAACTTGCTTCACACTGTCTAATTTCTTGACGTGCTTCACTAGATGAGGGTTCCATACTGATGCTGCATGCTTCAGTATGGGCCTGACGTGCACTGTACAAAGTCCTGAACGATTCCTTACAGAGGAGTCGACGCTATTTGTATGTTAGCTAGTCGCCCGAATGCTGCAGCAATTATTTGATTGATTTGCCTCAGATGTGCTCGGTATTATGCTTACCCCAAGATCCTTTTCCTTGAGTGAGGCTTGTAGTCTTTGGCCACTTAGATTGTACTCTGTCTGTGGTCTTCTTTGTTCTTCCCCGATCTTCATGACTTTGCACTTGGTGGGGTTAAACTCTATGTAGGAGTCAGTTGCTAGACCAGGCATAGTCTGTCCAGGTCCCTTTGTAGTCCTGCCTGATCTTCATCCGACTGAATGCTCCTCATTAGCATCATATTTTCTACAAATAGACGCTTGTAAGTCTATTCTTTCCGTCATGTCATCCACTTACACCAGAAGCAGCTCTGGTCCCAGGACCGACCCTTGTGTGTGTATGTGTGTACTCACCTAATTGTACTCACCTAATTGTGGTTGCAGGGGTCGAGACTCAGCTCCTGGCCCCGCCTCTTCACTGATCGCTACTGGATCCTCTCTCTCTCTGCTTCCTGAGCTTTGTCATACCTCTTCTTAAAACTATGTATGGTTCCTGCCTCCACTACTTCACTTGCTAGGCTATTCCACTTGCTGACAACTCTATGACTGAAGAAATACTTCCTAACGTCCCTCTGACTCGTCTGAGTCTTCAGCTTCCAGTTGTGACCCCTTGTCCCTGTGTCCCCTCTCTGGAACATCCTATCTCTGTCCACCTTGTCTATTCCCCGCAGTATCTTGTATGTCGTTATCATGTCTCCCCTGACCCTTCTGTCCTCCAGTGTCGTCAGTCCGATTTCCCTTAACCTTTCCTCGTATGACATTCCCTTGAGCTCTGGGACTAGCCTTGTTGCAAACCTTTGTACTTTCTCTAACTTCTTGACGTGCTTGACCAGGTGTGGGTTCCAGACTGGTGCTGCATACTCCAGTATGGGCCTAACATACACAGTGTACAGTGTCTTGAACGATTCCTTATTAAGGTATCGGAACGCTATTCTCAGGTTTGCCAGGCGCCCGTATGCTGCAGCGGTTATTTGGTTGATGTGTGCCTCCGGTGATGTGCTCGGTGTTATGGTCACCCCAAGGTCTTTCTCCCTGAGTGAGGTCTGTAGTCTTTGTCCACCTAGCCTATACTCTGTCTGCGGTCTTCTTTGCCCCTCCCCAATCTTCATGACTTTGCATTTGGCTGGATTGAATTCGAGAAGCCAGTTACTGGACCACATGTCCAGCCTCTCCAGGTCTCTTTGCAGTCCTGCCTCATCCTCGTCCGATTTAATTCTTCTCATCAACTTCACGTCATCTGCGAACAGGGACACTTCAGAGTCTATTCCTTCCATCATGTCGTTCACATATATCAAACATAGCACTGGTCCTAGAACTGACCCCTGTGGGACCCCGCTCGTAACAGGCGCCCACTGTGATACCTCTTCACGTACCATGACTCGTTGCTGCCTCCCTGTCAGGTATTCCCTTATCCATTGCAGTGCCCTTCCTTTTACGTGTGCCTGATCCTCCAGCTTCTGCACTAATCTCTTGTGGGGAACTGTGTCAAAGGCCTTCCTGCAGTCTAGGAAAACGCAATCTACCCAACCCTCTCTCTCGTGTCTTACTTCTGTTACCTTGTCATAAAACTCCAGGAGGTTTGTGATACAAGATTTGCCTTCCATGAACCCATGCTGGTTTTCATTTATAATCTTGTTCCTTTCCAGGTGTTCGACCACTCTCCTCCTGATAATCTTCTCCATGACTTTGCACACGATACATGTCAGAGACACAGGTCTGTAGTTTAGTGCCTCGTTTCTGTTTCCTTTCTTAAATATGGGGACTACATTAGCTGTCTTCCATTTCTCAGGTAGTTGCCCAGTTTCAAGGGATGTGTTGAAGATTGTGGTTAGAGGCACACACAGCATCTCTGCTCCTTCTCTAAGGACCCATGGGGAGATGTTGTCCGGTCCCATCGCCTTTGAGGTGTCAAGGTCACTTAAGAGCTTCTTCACCTCCTCCTCAGTTGTTCGTATGTCATCCAACACTTGTTGGTATATTCCCTCTTGATGTTCCCTTCTGTTCTGTCTTCCCACAGCCCTTCCTGTCTCTACTGTAAAAACTTCCTTAAATCTCCTGTTCAGCTCCTCACATACCTCCTGATCATTTCTTGTGAGTTCTCCACCTTCTGTCCTTAATCTGATCACCTGGTCTTTGACTGTTGTCTTCCTCCTGATGTGGCTATACAACAGTTTCGGGTCAGTCTTGATTCTCGATGCTATGTCATTTTCATACTGTCGCTGGGCCTCCCTCCTTACCTGTGCATACTCATTCCTGGCTCTGCGACTGATCTCCCTATTTTCGTGTGTTCTCTGCCTTCTGTACTTTTTCCATTCTCTATTGCACTTTGTTTTTGCCTCCTTACACCGTCGGGTGAACCAGGGGCTTGTTCTGGTCTTCCCGTTGTTACTGTTGCCCTTGGGAATGAACCTTTCCACTGCCTCCTTGCATTTTGTTGCTACATATTCCATCATTTCATTTACTGGCTTTCCTGCCAGTTCTCTGTCCCACTGGACCTCCCGCAGGAAGTTCTTCAACCCTATGTAGTCCCCTCTTTTATAGTCAGGTTTTTCCCATTCTACTCCTGTTATTCTCTCCACTTGCAGCTCTACTATGTATTCAAAGCACAGAACCACGTGGTCGCTAGCTCCTAGGGGACTCTCATACTTGATGTCCTCAATGTCTGAGCTGCCCAGGGTGAACACAAGGTCCAATCTTGCTGGTTCATCCTCTGCTCTCACTCTGGTAGTGTCCTTAACATGTTGGTGCATGAGGTTTTCCAGCACCACGTCCAACATCCTGGCTCTCCATGTTTCGGGACCCCCATGTGGCTCCAGGTTTTCCCAGTCAATCTCCCTGTGGTTGAAATCCCCCATAACCAGCAACTTTGCTCTGCTGGAGTGAGCTCTTCTTGCCACCTCAGCAAGTGTGTCCACCATTGTTCTGTTGCTCTCTTCATATTCCTCTCTTGGCCTCCTGCAGTTCTGTGGTGGATTATACATCACTGCAATGACCACTTTGTGTTCCCCCGACTGAAGTGTACCTGCTATGTAGTCTCTTTCTCCCGTCTCATCTATTCCTTCCATTTTCTCGAATTTCCATCTGTTTTTTACGAGCAGAGCAACCCCACTTCCCCCCCTGCCCCTTCTATCTTTCCTCATGATCTGGTATCCTGGTGGGAAGAT
>NC_091310.1:3701014-3728514 GCF_038502225.1 Cherax quadricarinatus | reverse complement strand
ATTTGAACTGGACAAGAATCTAAGGCTCCGTTTATTCATGTGAGAGATTCTAATCGTCCAATTAATTTTCAAACTGCAGGGAAAGTTATATCAAGCAGGTCTATGGTAGAAAAAAATATTGATGTTTATATGAATATTGGTATAGGGTTAAACAAATTAGATTGATTTATAATTAATTTAATTTTGGATGAATTAAGTTATGCATAACAAGTCCTTGTCAATACCAACCGCATCATACTGGGGTGGGCATAATGTCGTATGTGAGGTAATCTCTCTATAAGTATTCTGGTTTTCTATTGTTTTTAAACGTTCCTGATAATGTGAGAAATCACGAATGTGCTTTGAACTTTTCACTCGCGCGCGCGCACACACACACACACACACACACACACACACACACACACACACACACACACACACACACACACACACACACACACACACACACACACACACATACATCTCCCCATGGGTCCTTAGAGAAGGAGCAGAGATGCTGCGTGTGCCTCTAACCACAATCTTCAACACATCCCTTGAAACTGGGCAACTACCTGAGAAATGGAAGACAGCTAATGTAGTCCCCATATTTAAGAAAGGAAACAGAAACGAGGCACTAAACTACAGACCTGTGTCTCTGACATGTATTGTGTGCAAAGTCATGGAGAAGATTATCAGGAGGAGAGTGGTCGAACACCTGGAAAGGAACAAGATTATAAATGAAAACCAGCATGGGTTCATGGAAGGCAAATCTTGTATCACAAACCTCCTGGAGTTTTATGACAAGGTAACAGAAGTAAGACACGAGAGAGAGGGTTGGGTAGATTGCGTTTTCCTAGACTGCAGGAAGGCCTTTGACACAGTTCCCCACAAGAGATTAGTGCAGAAGCTGGAGGATCAGGCACACGTAAAAGGAAGGGCACTGCAATGGATAAGGGAATACCTGACAGGGAGGCAGCAACGAGTCATGGTACGTGAAGAGGTATCACAGTGGGCGCCTGTTACGAGCGGGGTCCCACAGGGGTCAGTTGTAGGACCAGTGCTATTTTTGATATATGTGAACGACATGATGGAAGGAATAGACTCTGAAGTGTCCCTGTTCGCAGATGACGTGAAGTTGATGAGAAGAATTAAATCGGACGAGGATGAGGCAGGACTGCAAAGAGACCTGGAGAGGCTGGACATGTGGTCCAGTAACTGGCTTCTCGAATTCAATCCAGCCAAATGCAAAGTCATGAAGATTGGGGAGGGGCAAAGAAGACCGCAGACAGAGTATAGGCTAGGTGGACAAAGACTACAGACCTCACTCAGGGAGAAAGACCTTGGGGTGACCATAACACCGAGCACATCACCGGAGGCACACATCAACCAAATAACCGCTGCAGCATACAGGCGCCTGGCAAACCTGAGAATAGCGTTCCGATACCTTAATAAGGAATCGTTCAAGACACTGTACACTGTGTATGTTAGGCCCATACTGGAGTATGCAGCACCAGTCTGGAACCCACACCTGGTCAAGCACGTCAAGAAGTTAGAGAAAGTACAAAGGTTTGCAACAAGGCTAGTCCCAGAGCTCAAGGGAATGTCGTACGAGGAAAGGTTAAGGGAAATCGGACTGACGACACTGGAGGACAGAAGGGTCAGGGGAGACATGATAACGACATACAAGATACTGCGGGGAATAGACAAGGTGGACAGAGATAGGATGTTCCAGAGAGGGGACACAGGGACAAGGGGTCACAACTGGAAGCTGAAGACTCAGACGAGTCACAGGGACGTTAGGAAGTATTTCTTCAGTCATAGAGTTGTCAGCAAGTGGAATAGCCTAGCAAGTGAAGTAGTGGAGGCAGGAACCATACATAGTTTTAAGAAGAGGTATGACAAAGCTCAGGAAGCAGAGAGAGAGAGGATCCAGTAGCGATCAGTGAAGAGGCGGGGTCAGGAGCTGAGTCTCGACCCCTGCAACCACAATTAGGTGAGTACAATTAGGTGAGTACAAACATATACACACAATTACCAAGGTGGTAATTTCATGATATATAACCCACCACAGAACAGCAGGAGGCCAAAGTAAGAGTATGACGAGAGGAATAGAGCAATGACTGATACGCTGACCGAAGTGGCCAGAAGGGCTCATGCGAGCAGGGCAAAGATGCTGTTCATGGGTGACTTTAACCACATGGAAATCAATTGGGAGAACTTGGAGCCACATGGGGGCCAAGAAACGTGGAAGGCTAAGATGATGGAGATGGCACTGGAAAACCTCACGTACCAACACGTAAGGGACACTACCAGAGAAAGGGGAGAGAATAAACCAGCGAGACTGGACCTAGTATTCACCCTGAGTAGTGCAGATATTGAGGAAATAACGTATGAAAAACCCCTCAGGGACAGTGACCATGTGGTTCTTAGCTTCGAATACATAGAGTTACAAGTGGAGAGGGAAGCAGGAAGGGTACGAAGAATGAAACCAGACTACAAGAAAGGGGACTACACAGACATGAAGAATTTCCTGCACGGGGTTCAGTGGAACAGAGAACTGGCAGGGAAGTCAATTAACGAAATGATGGAATACGTGACAACAATATGCAAGAAAGCTGAGGAGAAGTTTGTATCCAAGGGTAACAGGAATAACGAAAAAGCTAGTAAGAGCTCTTGGTTCACCCACAGGTGCAGGGAGGCTACAACCAAGTGTGCTAGAGAATGGAAAAAGTATAGAAGGCAAAGGACCCAGGAGAATGAGATCAGTCGTAGAGCCAGAAATTAATTTGCACAGGTAAGAAGGGAGGCCCAACGACAATACGAGAATGATATAGCAGCGAAAGCCAAATCTAACCAAAAGCTGTTGTACAGCCACATAAGGAGAAAAACAAGTCAAGGACCAGGTAATCAGGCTGAGAAAGGAAGGAGAAAAACTCACAAGAAATGACCTCGAAGTATGCGAGGAGCTCAAATGAGATTCAATGAATTGTTCACAGAGGATACAGAAGAGACTAAGGAAAGACAGAGAGGTGGGGTACACCATGAAGTGTTGGAAACAATACATACAACCGAGGAAGAAGTGAACAGGCTGCTAAGCGAACTAGATACCTCAAAGGCGATGGAACCGGATAACATCTCTCAATGGGTCCTGAGAGAGGGAGCAAAGGTGCTATGTGTACCACTAACAACAATCTTCAAGTTGTACAAGAATGGTATACAATACCGGCAAGATCAAAATTGAGATACATGTGCAACACCTGGGTATCTTCAAAGTAGACGTTTCGCCAGCCTCCATGTCTCTGCTCCAGAATGTTCACGACTACGGTGCTCTTCACACTAACTCCAAGGCTGAGGGACTGATTACCTCATCTTTTGTATATAGTTCTACTGATTTCAAATTATGTCCTAAAATCTGTATTGATAAAGCCACTGGATGGCGAAACTTCTAAAATAAAGAACCCAGTTGTTGCACATGTGTCTCAGTTTTCATCAACAATCGTAACACATCGAAACAGGGCGACTATCTGAGGTATGGAAGACAGCAAATGTAGTCCCAGTTTTTAAAAAAGGAGACAGACACAAAACATTAAACTACAGACCAGTGTCGCTGACATGTATAGTATGCAAAGTCATCTAGGTTATCAGGAGAAGAGTGGGGGAACACCTAGAAAGGAATGAGCTTGATAAGTTAGACACATGTGCAACTCTTGGGAATGTTTATTGAGGAAACGTTTCGCCACACAGTGGCTTCATCAGTCATACAAAGGAGAATCGTGAAGAGCAGGAGAAGAATGAGGTAATCAGTCCCTCAACCTTGAGTCGATGTGACACCACCTACGACTGCTGCACCTCTCCTGCCTACGGTATATAAGCTACTTCTCCGCACATGTGCTGTATTCTATTCAAGATTGATGGACTGACCACATCGACTCAAGGTTGAGGGACTGATTACCTCATTCTTCTCCTGCTCTTCACTATTCTCCTTTGTATGACTGATGAAGCCACTGTGTGGCGAAACGTTTCCTCAATAAAGATACCCAAGAGTTGCCCATGTGTCTAATTTATCAACGTGTCCGTTCTCTGAACCATTCATCTACAAGGAATGAACTCAACGACAGCCAGCACAGCTTCAGGGACGGGAAATCCTGCGTCACAAACCTACTGGAGTTCTATGACAGGGTGACGGCAATAAGACAAGAGAGAGAGAGGGGTGGGTAGGTTGCATTTTCTTAGACTGTAAGAAGGCGTTTGGCACAGTTCCACACAAGAGATTAGTGCAAAAGATGTACGACCAGGCAGGGATACCAGGGAAGTCATTACAATGGATCCGAGAATACTTGTCAGGAAGACAGCTAGTAATGGTACGTACGACGTGTCAGAGTGGGCGCTGTAACAAGCGGGGAGCCACAGGGATCAGTCCTAGGACCGGTGCTGTTTCTGGTATTTTATGAACGACATGATGGAAGGAATAGACTCCGAAGTGTCCCTGTTTGCAGATAATGTGAAGTTGATGAGAAGAATTCAATCGAAAGAGGACAAGGCAGAACTACAAAGGGATCTGGACAGGCTGCAGACCTGGTCCAGCAACTGGCTCCTGGAGTTCAACCCCACCAAGTGCAAAGTCATGGATACTGGGGATGGGCAAAGAAGATCACAGACGGAGTACAGTCTAGGGGGCCAGAAACTACAAACCTCACTCAAAGAAAATGATCTTGGAGTGTGTAAAACACCAGGCACATCTCTTGAGGCGCACATCATCCAAATAACTGCTACAACATATGGGCTCCTAGCAAACCTCAGAACAGGAATTATTCAGGACCCTGTACACTGTGTACGTTAGGCCCATATTTGAGTATGCAGCACCAGTTTGGAACCCACATCTAGCCAAACATGTAAGGAAACTAGAGAAAATGGGAAGGTTTGCAACAAGACTAGTCCAGGAGCTATGGGACATTGGTAAGACACACATGCAACAGTTAGACAACTTTATTCCGAATAAAGTTGTCTAACTGTTGCATATGTGTCTTACCAACAACCTGTCGGTATTGTATACCATTTTGATGTTCAGCTATGGGACATGTCCTACAAGGAGAGGTTAAGGGAAATCGACCTGACGACACTGGAAGACAGGAGAGATGGGGGGATATGATAACGACATATAAAATGCTGAGAGGAATCGACAAGGTGGACAGAGACAAGATGTTCCCAGAGATGAAACACAGCAACAAGGGGGTCACAGTTGGACGTTAAAGACTCAGATGTATCACAGGGATGTTAGGAAATATTTTTTCACTCACAGAGTAGTCAGGAAGTGGAATAGTTTGGGAAGCGATGTAGTGGAGGCAGGATCCATACGTAGCTTTAAGAAGAGGTATGGCAAAGCTCATGGAGCAGGAGTGACCCAGTAGCGGCCAGTGAAGAGGTGGGGCCAGGAGCTGTGAATCGATCCTTGCAACCACAACTAGGTGAGTACAACTAGGTAAGTACACACATACTTACATACAAACACACACACACACACACACACACACCCAAAGGTGTGGAGAGGTCAAAACTAAGTGCACTAGAGACTGGGAAATGTATAGAAGAACAAGAACCCATGAAAATGAGGAGATTAGTCGAGGTGCCAGAAACGAATATGCTTGGATATGGAGGGAGGCAGAGCGACAATACGAGAATGACGTAGCAGCGATATCCAAATCTGAGCCAAAGCTGTTGTACAGCCAGATCAAAGCTGTTGTACAGCCAGATCAGAAGAAAAACAGTCAAGGACCAGGTAATCAGGCTATGGAAGGAAGGAGAGGAGCGCACAAGAAACAATAAAGTTTGTGATGAGTTCAGTACGAGATTTAAGGAAGTATTTTGGTTGGTTTCACCCTGGTGGACCATTAGTTCTTTTGTAGTGTTGTTTTCCCCGCTCTTAGACTTCCTCTGCTACTACGACTACTACTACTACAACTACAACTACTTCTACTACAATAACATTAATTCACTTTACTTTCTGACTCTTGTACCACTTCTTCCCCTACCATTAATACTACTACTACTACTACTGCTACTTCCTCTACCTGCACTATCTCTTCCACTGCTGTCTCCACTTCCTTCTTTTATTTTTCTACCTCTTTCCCATCCCTGCCCTCCTCTCGTATATGTTCTGGCTCCCTTACTTTAGTGTGTTGTGTGTGTTGAGTTAATGGTTAAAGTCAAACCGAAACAAACTCATAAATTTCTTTCTCCTATGTGAAGCTTATTTGTGTATTGTTCCAGTCATGGAGTTGCGCCTTTTTTTCTTTATTTAACTGATTCTTATGAGATAGATCTTAAAATATTACAAGCAAAATTTTCATCCAGGCTAAAGTAGGTATAAAGGAAACAGGAAATCTGGGAACGCCTCGCCTTCAAGGGTGAAGAACTTACGTAATTCCTCAGTCAAGATCGTTTTCCACCTTCCAGTACCTAACTTGCAGAACTTCCTGAAACTTCTATTTCAGTCTCTGAAGAAAAACACAAGGCAAAAGACGGAGAAGCCTTCGATAATTCCGTGGTAGAACAAGGAATCCCGGCAGATGCCATCATGTTGCAACACTCATGTTGATCAAACATTCTTGCTGTTATCACGAGACTAGACATTGTGACTTGACATATTTACCACAATGAAAATTAACTGATAACACATGAAGAGAATATATTATTAACGGATAATAGGTTCCAGACAACAGATGATTCACTTTATAATGTTACACAAATGTGGTCGAACCTCAGACTAGACTGCTCTGTCTTTTACACAGTTACAACAGCTGATTGCGAGTTGCTGCTCTGTCCACATGAGTGATATTGATGATGATAATACACAATATTCACATGATAATGCAGAATTTTGCTGTTGAAAAACAGTCAAATAGTGACTGATTAAGGTGTCCTAAACAGAGAAAGACTCACCCTGGTTGATTCTACTGTGCCCTTAGAATGTCTGATTTATTGCCGTGATTGAACTTATCACATTCGTTTTATAATTTATTGTAAATGACGTGGTATGTTATAAACGGTTATTTAATACATAGCGAAGAATCTAAATTAGTATAACGTATCCTGAGTTAACATAATCTTAGTTACGGAAATCGAGGAATTTGCAGCAAACCTCATGTGATTTACATCCTCAAGCATCAGTGAGTATCAATTTAATGATGTCTTGAACTACTTTTATTTCACCATATATATGTTCAAGCACAAGACCTGATGTTTCAGAAGCATTAACCAAGTTACATACTCAAAGGACGTACGTAGGTGGTTCTGATTAAATCTCAGTTCTAGCTGGAAAATAATAAGCACTTTGTGATAAATTGGAATTAGTGGAAAACAAAGTGGCCATCACCAGACTTCACACATTTGTTATATTCTATGGTCTGTGGGGATTGAAGCAGTTAGGTGGGGAGCACATATAGTGAGGCGGGAAGCAGATATAGTGACGTGGTGAGTAATGTGGAGATGAAGCATTTAGAGGGAGTAGAGGGATGCGAAGATAGGGAGACTAGGGTAAGGGAAACTAGTATACCGGGAAGGGGTGCACATAAGGAAGCAGTGAGATGGAAAGAGCAGTGATAAAAACAAGTGGTGTCTCACTGACATGACGTTGAGGGACGACTCCAGAGGTGTGAGGGCGACGGAATAAAAGTTGGGAAGTACACCAGGTAACAACTAAAAAATAAAAGTGAGCGAACAATGGAGGCAGCAGCGATGTAAAGGGATGAACCAGGACGAACATTAATGGGCGAGGATAAGCTGGGTATACAGGAGCTGCACTCCTGGCTAAATCCTAGGATGATTGCGGCAGGTTTCACAGCCACTATACACAGCTGTAGAAATAGGGAGAGAAAAAGGAAGTTAGAGGGAGGTTTCCATCACGCGATAGAGATTTTTTTTTCAGAATTTTACCTTCAAAAATTTACAATCCGAGAAAGATGTTATGATATACTAAGATTCGTGTACAGATCAGCAATATTACATAAAGAATCATTAACACATAACTTTAATTATTATAATTCATCGGAGAGCAGAAGTTGGGAGACACCAGCCATAAGTGGAAAGACGAAATGGCGTTTGAAACAGTAGAAGCACTTACAATTATTACTGGTGAAGGATACAATAAGATAAATAATAAGCGAAGTAAAGAAGAGCTTAGTTCAGTGTTGTAGGAGTGAGAGAATCCCCAGGAATGTGACACAAATGATCAGAGTGATGGGTAATAGTATAATGGTGAAGTAGAACTAGATCGGAGTACACTAGTAAAGAAAGGGTTTTTAAAGTTTAAGTTAAGATATAATTAAAAGACGTATAACCAAGGGAAGATTGAATTATCAAAAAAAAACTGGGAAAGTAAGAGTGAACCATGGAACAGTAGTCCCGAGATCTGCAGGTCCAGCACATTACCGCTGAACTACTGACTTTCTAATAATAAGAATGTTTCACAGAAGGCAATGCAGTGTCCTGTCTGCATAAGTGGCTACTGTCCTTTCTCACAACCTCATTAGTTTTCATGGTAAATCTGTCTTCAACTCCCTCAAAGCCACAGTCTCTGAACTCAGTCGCACCAGGTTATGGTGCCCAGTGGCCTGGTGGCTAAAGCTATCACTTCGCACGCCGAGTGTCCGGGTTCACTTCCCAGCAAAGGTAGAAACATTGAGAGTATTTGTTTGCACCGGTTGTCTATATTCCCCATAAATAAAATGGGTATCTTTGAGTTAGTCGACTGGTGTGGGTCGCATCCTGGGACAAAACCAACCTACTTAACAATCGGCTTTCTATTGATGTCAGCTAGGTTGACATCAATGTACATGTACTTGTAGAAATAATGAAATTATTATTAATAAATAGAAAGGTAGACAGAAACTCGATTCGTGTTCCTGAGAGGACAGCAGGATTGCAGACAGTAGTCACTGATGCAGACAGGACACAACAGTGCCTTCTGTGAACTTTTCTAACGGAAGCCCGGTAGCTCAGCAGTAAAGAACTGGACTGTTAATCTGGGAACCACGGTTCGAACCTCACGTCCACCTTTCCATTTATTTATACAAAGAATTATTAAGGTAAAATATGTTCATTCTAACAGTTTTTTTTTTTAATTAAGCCGAATTTTAAGCTCATAAGACCTGGTGAATGCAGAAAAATACTGGGAAATATAAGGAGTAAAAATATGAAAGCTTAAATAACGTCAGAGAAAAAATAGTGAAATTCCAAGCGCTTTCGTGATATCTCACATTATCAAGGAAGAGTATAAAAAATAAAACAACAGAAAGCTTATAGTGATATAACCAAACATACGACCCTACTCACTGTGTGTTGGAGTTCACTTAAGATTTAGTAAGGTCATTTGTCAAGTATAATTTAAGTTATATGTCAGGCATAATTTATAATCCTCTAAAAATGTTTTAATTGTAATTGCATCTAATTTATGCAACCCTTAAATTATATTCAGATTACAATCAATACTATTTCTTATGAATTGTGTTTGTTTATTTTCGTTCAACAATTGATGGACCTGTTAGATACAACCTTCTGGGACTTTTGGAAGTCAATTGTTTGGTTAGAATATTTCAGATGAATAAACAGAGCATTAGACTCGCCTTCAGTTATAATACTGTATTTTTCTTGTTTTAATCTTAGTTCAGAATTTTTCTTAATTTTACCGAAATAAAGTTCATTTGTATTTTTTTTACAGGGAATCTTATAGACACAAACATTAACATTTTGGGGGGAATTTTTAATCAAATGTTATTTTACTGTTCCAAGAATTTTAAAATCTACTTGGATTTTGAAAATGTGAAGAAAGTTTTCATGGTAAGTTAGACCCAACATATTCTTGGATGAATACATTTCTTTGTCCTGTTTTTTTGAATTGTAAAACGTGCAACTTTTAGATAAGTTGTCAATTAATTTTTTTTTGATGTTATTAAATTATTCGCACTGTTTTTATCATCAGCGAATAAGCCAGGAAAATCTACGTTAGTATTCAAATAACCATAGTAACCACATCCTTTCACAAATGAGAATTATTCGTAAGTGTAGTAATGGCAAGACTATGTTAGTCTGTTAGGGTCACAATGTCAGTAGTTGTCTCAACAACACAAGACATTTACTCCAGAATTACCTGGACAAGCACAGTAATATTTTATGTTTATTACAGGTATCAATACAAGCTTCACTATAAAATTTCCTTGTAAATAGCAGTGTAAAGCCTTCAATGTGTCCCATATTAAATTACACAGAGACAGTGAATTATAATTACCCTGGAATATCCTCATCACAGGACCGAATTAACCATACCCCCGGCCGGGATTGAACCCGCGGTCATAGAGTCTCAAAACTCCAGCCCGTCGCGTTAGCCACTAGACCAGCTAGCGTGGCCGTGACGAACTCTAGCTCAAGTCCCTTCACTGCCGTCAACATGACTCGGCAGTGAAGGGACTTGAGCTAGAGTTCGTCACGGCCACGCTAGCTGGAGATTCGTCTGTAAAAACTTGCATTTGTGGTCACAGTGGTGCCTGTGCTAACCTTCCTATGGTGTAGAAATATACCTAGTTGGATGAATCTTATTGTGGCTAGCTGGTCTAGTGGCTAACGCGACGGGCTGGAGTTTTGAGACTCTGTGACCGCGGGTTCAATCCCGGCCGGGGGTATGGTTTGTTTGCAATCGTGTCATTACGATTTCTTGAGTCAGGACCGAATTAACAGTCCACAACGTACACAAGATCTTTAGTTTAAACACTCGATTTTTTACTGACATGAATATTATATTAGGTTATAATTATTGCAAACAATCTATATTTACAATATCAGTTACCGAGAATTAAACACTAATATCATTTGCTAAATGATTTAAATTTAAGATACGTAAAAGATTTTTAATGTAGCAGTGTGTTTGATAGTTGAGAACGTCCTACGAGGTAGATCAAATGAAAAAATGCATGTAAGTTTATTCAGGTATACACAAATACAGTTACATAGAATTATCATACATAGCAGCATATGTGTAGAGAATCTAAGATAACCCCAAAAAAGTCAGAGTGACGTATATCTATCAGGGTTTGTGGATAAGTTTGAGAATAGGGACAGTCTATGGAGGTAAGTCAAATGAAAAACTAGAAGAACGAAGTATCAAGAATTTTGGATTAATTTGTCTTACGTGAACGGGAAATCAAACCAATCTGACTGGAAAATTCCTTTGACTTTTATTTCAGAAGATGCGATATAACAGTAACATCTAGCTCATCAGAATCAAAACACAAACTAACGCTGAAACACAAGAAATGAACAACACAACATATCCACAGCAACACTTATCACTTGGAACATATACAACAAGGCCTCACAGAAGTGTTAGGTACAATGCACATACAAGAGGAACGTAAGCAATACAAGAGGAACATACAACATGAATGTAAACAACAGCCTTGATAGGACGAACGTAAAGGTGCTGGAAGTTCTGAATTTTCCTGAAATGTAATACCTGGAGTTTACCTGGAGAGTTCCGGGGGTCAACGCCCCCGCGGCCCGGTCTCTTTAAGAGAACAGAGGATGTTCTCTCTTTAAGAGGAGAACAGACGATGTTCTCCCTTTAAGAGGAGAACAGACGATGTTCTCTCTTTAAGAGGAGAAAAGACGATGCTATGTCTTTAAGAGGAGTACAGACGATGTTCTATGTATAAGAGAACAGATGGGACTCTCTTTGTAAGAGTAGAACAGACAATAAATTTTAGAGAGATATACTTGTAAGAATCAAATCAAATAATACATAATACAATTTGTATGAAGCAGATCTCAGGAAGAGAGACACAAGAAAACAAAGACTAAGACTACTGGAGACTGAGACAAAGAAACATAGTGAGATGAAGACAGACAAACAGAGAATGGAGAACAATGCCTTGCCGAACAATGGTAAAAATATTAACAATGAAAGTTCTACTCAGACCACTCATGGGTCCCAGCATCACTCTTAGTAAATTAGGGTAAGTACAGAGTAGAGGTTGTTCTTGTTGTGGTTGTTCTTGTTGTGGTTGTTCTTGTTGTGGTTGTTCTTGTTGTTGAAATTCTTATTTTAATTGTTTTTGTTATTGTTGTGGTTGTTCTTGTAATTGTTGTTTTTGTTATTGTTGTCGTGGGTGCTCTTGTTATGATTGTTATTGTAGTTGTTTTTGTTATTGTTGTTGTGGGTGTTCTTGTTGTAATTGTTATTGTAGTTGTTTTTGATGTTGTGGTTGTTGTGGCTATTGTAGTAGCTGTTGTTGTTGTGGTGGTTTACCTGAAGGTCGTTCCGAGGATCGCCCGGTCCTCGACCAGGTCTCCTACTGAATGAAGGCCTGATGAACCAAGTTATTATTGCTGGCTGCACGCAATCCAAAGTACGAACCACAGCCTGGCTGATCGGGCCCTGACTTTACGTTTCTGTCCAGTTCCCTCTTGAAGGCAGCAAGAAGTTTTATTGATGATCCTCCTTATGCCTGATGGGAGGCTGATGAACAGTCTTGGACCCACGACACTTACAGTTTTGTCTCTTAGTGTACTCATAGCACCCTTGCTTTCCAATCGGGGAACGTTGCACCATCTGCCCATTTTGTTTTTGCTTTCCAAGGCAGTGATTTCTGTGTGCAGATTTAGGACCAGTTCTTCAGATATTTTCCAGGTGTAGATTATGATGTATCTTTCTCGCCTGCGTTCCAGGGAGTACAGGTCAAACGTTTATAGTAATTAATAATTAAGGTGCTTGACTGATTACGTGTAGTGAAGATTGTGGTTGTTATTGTGGTGGTTTTTGTTTGCACTGTTGTAGTGATTGTTGATGCTATTGTTGTTGATGTTATTGTTGTGGCGATTGATGTTGCTGTGGTTGTTGCTGTTGTGGTTATTGTTGTTCTGGTTGTTGCTGGTTTTGTGGTTTAGTTATTGTTGTTGGATGGTTTTTGTTGTGATTGTTGTGGTTGATGTTATGGTTATTGTAAATGTTGTTATGGTTGTTGTTGTGGTGGTTTTTGTTATATTGTTATTGTAGTTGTCTTTGTTATGCATGTTCTTGTTATCGCCGTTATTGCCACTGTGAATGTTGTTGTTGTTGTTGCTGTTGTTGTTGTCGTTCTTGTTCTTGTGGCTATTGTATTTGTTTTGGTTGATTTTGTTGTTCTGGTTGTTCTGGGTGTTGCTGTTCTGATTGTTCTGGTTGTTGCTGTTGTTCTGGTTGTTCTGGGTGTTGTTGTTGTTCTGGTTGTTCTGGGTGTTGTTGTTGTTCTGGTTGTTGCTGCTATTCTGGTTGTTCTGATTGTTGCTGTTCTTCTGGTTGTTGCTGTTGGTCTGGTTGTTCTGGTTGTTGCTGTTAGTCTGGTTGTTCTGGTTGTTGCTGTTGGTCTGGTTGTTCTGGTTGTTGCTGTTGGTCTGGTTGTTCTGGTTGTTGCTGTTGGTCTGGTTGTTCTGGTTGTTGCTGTTGGTCTGGTTGTTCTGGTTGTTGCTGTTGGTCTGGTTGTTCTGGTTGTTGCTGTTCTTCTGGTTGTTCTGGTTGTTGCTGTTGGTCTGGTTGTTCTGGTTGTTGCTGTTCTTCTGGTTGTTCTGGTTGTTGCTGTAGTCATTTTAGTCATTGTTGTTGCAGTTATGGCTGTTGTTACTTTTCTGTTGCTGTGGTTGTTATTCATTCGGATGTTGTGGTAATTGCTGTAGGCGAGGTTGTTGTTGTTGCTATTGTTGTGGCTGAGGTTGTTCTTTTAATTTGGTTGTTGTTGGCTTATTTTAGTTGTCGTTGTTGATGTTCTGGTTGTTGCTGTGGTTGTTATTGTAGTTTTCGTGGTTGTTTTGGTTATTGTTGTCTAGGCTGTTGCTATTTCTGTTGTTGTTGTTCTAGGTTTGGTTGTTGTTATTGTTTTGTTATTTGTGTTATTGACTTTGACCGAATTATTATTTTTAATATTGGTTTTATTTTTATTATATGTTAATATTGTTATTTTTATTATATGTTAATATTGTTATTTTTATTATATGTTAATATCGTTATTTTTATTGTTCTAATTTTCATAACTTTTGTTATTTTTATTGTCTGTTGTTATGATTTTTGTTTCTCCAGGAGCTGTTATTTTTGCTGTTATTGTTGCTGTTATTGTTGCTGTTATTGTTGCTGTTATTGTTGATGTTATTGTTGATGTTATTGTTGATGTTATTGTTGATGTTATTGTTGCTGTTATTGTTGCTGTTATTGTTGCTGTTATTGTAGCTGTTATTGTAGCTGTTATTGTTGCTGTTATTGTTGCTGTTATTGTTGCTGTTATTGTAGCTGTTATTGTAGCTGTTGTTGTAGCTGTTATTGTAGCTATTATTGTAGCTGTTATTGTTGCTGTTATTGTTGCTGTTATTGTTGATGTTATTGTTGATGTTATTGTTGCTGTTATTGTTGCTGTTATTGTTGCTGTTATTGTTGCTGTTATTGTTGATGTTATTGTTGATGTTGTTGCTGTTATTGTTGATGTTATTGTTGATGTTATTGTTGCTGTTATTGTTGCTGTTATTGTAGCTGTTATTGTAGCTGTTATTGCTGCTGTTATTGTTGCTGTTATTGTTATTGTAGCTGTTATTGTAGCTGTTGCTGTTATTGTTGCTGTTATAGTTGCTGTTATTGTTGCTGTTATTGTTGCCGTTATTGTTATTGTTGCTGTTATTGTAGCTGTTATTGTTGTTATTGTTGCTGTTATTGTTGCTGTTATAGTTGCTGTTATTGTTGTTATTGTTGCTGTTATTGTAGCTGTTATTGTTGCTGTTATTGTTGCTGTTATTGTTGCTGTTATTGTTGCTGTTATTGTTGCTGTTATTGTAGCTGTTATTGTTGCTGTTATTGTTGCTGTTATTGTTGCTGTTATTGTTGCTGTTAGAGTTGCTGTTATTGTTGCTGTTATAGTTGATGTTATTGTTGCTGTTATTGTTGCTGTTATTGTTGCTGTTATTGCTGTTATTATTGCTGTTATTGTTGCTGTTATTGTTGCTGTTATTGTTGCTGTTATTGTTCTTATTTTGAACATAATTATTGTTCTTTGTTACTGTAGATAATGCATTCATTGTTGTTAGTCTGTGGGAGTTGTAATACAGGATGGTTGTTGTGGTTGTGTAGGTAGTTAGTACTAGCAGTTGGTTGACGTGGTTGTGTAGGTAGTGCTAGTAGTTGGTTGTTGTGGATGCGTAGGTAGCTAGTGCTAGTAGATGGTTGTTGTGGTTGTGTAGGTATTGCTAGTAGTTTGTTGTTGTGGTAGTGTAGTTAGTGCTAGTAGATGGTTGTTGTGGTTGTGTGGGTAGTTAGTGCTAGTAGTTGGTTGTGGTTGTGTAGATAATTAGTACTAGTATTTGGTTGTTGTGGTTGAGTAGGTAGTTAGTGCTAGTAGTTGATTGTTGTGGTTGTGGAGGTAGTGCTAGTAGTTGGTTGTTGTGGTTGTGTAGGTGCTTAGTGCTAGTAGTTGTGGTTGTGTAGGTAATTAGTGCTAGTAGTTGGTTGTTGTGGTAGAGTAGGTAGTTAGCGCTAATAGTTGGTTGTTGTGGTTGTGTAGGTAGTGCTATTAGATGGTTGTGGTTTTGTGGGTAGTTAGTGATAGTAAGTGGTTGTTGTGGATGTGTAGGTAGTTAGTGCTAGTAGATGGTTGTTGTGGTTGTGTAGGTAGTGCTATTAGTTGGTTGTTGTGGTTGTGAAGGTAGTGCTAGTAGATGGTTGTTGTGGTTGTGTGGGTAGTTAGTGCTAGTAGTTGGTTGTGATTTTGTAGGTAGTACTAGTAGTTGGTTTTTGTGGATGTGTAGGTAGTTAGTGCTAGTAGATGGTTGTTGTGGTTGTGTGAGTAGTTAGTGCTGGTAGTTGGTTATTGTGGTTGTGTAGGTAATTACTAGCAGTTGGTTGTTGTGGTTGTGTAGGTTGTGCTAGTGGTCGTTGTTGTGGTTGTGTAGTTAGTGTTAGTAGTTGGTTGTTGTGGTTGAGTGTGTAGTTAGTGCTAGTAGTTGGTTGTTGTATTTGCGTAGGTAGTGATAGTTGATTGTTGTGTAAGTAGAGCTAGAAGTTCCTTGTTATGGTTGTGTAGGTAGTTAATGCTAGTAGTCGGATGTTATGGTTGTGTAGATAGTGTTAGTAGTTGGTTTTTGTGGTTATGTGGGTAGTTAATACTACTACTTGGTTATGGTAGTGCTAGTAGTTGGTTGTTGTGGTTGTGTGGGTAGTTAATGCTAGTAGTTGGTTATGGTTGTGTAGGTAGTGCTAGTAGTTGGCTGTTGTGGTTGTGTGGGTAGTTAATGGTAGTTGTTGGCTGTTATGGTTGTGTAGGTAGTGCTAGTAGTTGGCTGTTGTGGTTGTGTGGGTAGTTAATGGTAGTTGTTGGCTGTTATGGTTGTGTAGGTAGTTAGTGCAACAGGAGGTTGTCGTAGTGTCCCTGAAAGTTGATTATTCTGGTTAGAATTAAGATTTCTGAAACTCACTTCATATCCGTCCTGTGGGTGGCAGTGGGTTTACCTGGAGTTTACCTGGAGAGGGTCTCAGGGGGCAACGCCCCCGAGGCCCGGTCTGAGACCAGGCCTCATGGTGGATCAGATTCTGATCAACCAGGCTCTTACTGCTGGCCGCACGCAAGCCGACGTACGAACCACAGCCCGGTTGGTCAGGTACTGACTTTAGGTGCCTGTCCAGTGCCTTCTTGAAGACAGCCAAGGGTCTATTGGCAATCCCCCTTACGTATGCTGGAAGGCAATTGAACAGTCGGGAGCCCCGGACACTTATTGAGTTGTCGCTCAATGTACTCGTGCCCTCCCCCCCTGCTTTTCATCGGGGAAATATTGCATCTCCTGGGTAGATTATTGTATACCATACATCTACCATGGGGACGGTAGCAACTAGTTTACTGCACTCTTATTATATATCCTGTTGATGGTAGTGGTTAGGTAATTGCATCCCATATCTCATCCTGTGGGCAAAATGAACTAGGGCCCAGAAGGGTTTACAGAAATACGACTTGATTTATTCAGATGTGGATATTAATGGTGAAGAGAGGCAGGAATAAGATGCAAGTGAGAGAGGCAAATAAAGACTGCAAGAAACGGAGGAAGGAGGGAAAAGCATGAGAAGGAGGATGAAGAGGAAAGGAGAATTTAGGCAAGGGTAGGAGAAAGGAAAGTTAGAAGAGGGAGAAATGAGAGGAAAAGGCAGGAGAGAAATGTGAAAGTGTGAGTGTAAGGTAGGAAAGGGTGGTACTAGTGAATGAGGGGTTAGAGTGAGGGAGAAGTGAGGGAAGAGAATGAGGCAGAAGAGTGAGGCAGGAGAGGGAAGCAGTAGAGTGAGGCAGAAGGGAGACAGGAGAGGCAGCAGAGGATGGCAGGAAATGGGTGGCCTGAGAAGGGAATGCAGGTGATTGAGCCAGGAGAGGGGGTGGTAGGAGGGGTAGAGGCAGGAAGGGGATACCAGGAGGGAAAAGGCAGGAGGGGGAAAGGCAGGAGAGGGAGGAAGATGGGGGACGCAGGAAAGGGTTTTATGAGAGAGAGAGAGAGAGAGAGAGAGAGAGAGAGAGAGAGGATGGAGAGGTAGGCAGAAGAAGCAAGTATCGTGGCTATCTACTCACGACTATCTTCTGTGGTCATTGTTACCTATTTAGAATTATGAAGGTGTGAGAGCAGCTGCCTCAAGCAGCTGATTGCATGAATACTGATGAAAAAGAAATGAAACACTTCCTTACTGGAAAAAAAATGACATAAGAACATAAGAACGAAGGAACACTGCAGCAGGCCAACTGGCCCATGCGAGGCAGGTCCAAGTCTCCTACCGGCTTAAGCCAATGAACCCAACCTAGTCAGGTCAGGTCACATTGACTTAAGGGAGGAACACGGCAACCGACCTGGTAGCACAAGCTATCAGGTCCAACTCACACCCACCCACATCCACTCATGTATTTATCCAACCTATTTTTAAAGCTACACAACGTTCTGGCCTCTATAACTGTACTCGGGAGTTTGTTCCACTCATCCACAACTCTATTACCAAACCAGTACTTTCCTATATCCTTCCTGAATCTGAATTTTTCCAACTTAAAACCATTGCTGCGAGTCCTGTCTAAGCTAGATATTTTCAGCACACTATTTATATCCCCTTTATTTATTCCTGTCTTCCATTTATACACCTCAATCATATCCCCCCTAATTCTACGTCTTTCTAGAGAGTGCAGATTCAGGGCCCTTAGTCTATCCTCATAGGGAAGGTTTCTGATACATGGGATCAACTTTGTCATCCTCCTTTGTACATTTTCCAGAGAATTTATATCCATCCTGTAATACGGTGACCAAAACTGTGCAGCATAATCTAAATGAGGCCTAACCAAGGATGTATAGAGTTGAAGAACAACCTGAGGACTCCTATTATTTATGCTTCTTGATATGAAGCCAAGGATTCTATTAGCTTTATTGCGAACACTTATGCACTGTTGTCTTGGTTTCAGATTACTGCTAACCAGAACTCCTAAATCTTTTTCGCAATCCGTAATATTAAGATCTACATTATTTAGTTTATATGTGGCATGGTTATTGTCCTGTCCAACATTTAGAACTTTGCATTTGTCTATATTAAACTGCATCTGCCACTTCTCCGACCACTGCATCAGTCTATTCAAATCTTCCTGGAGTGCTCGAATGTCCTCGTCAGAATGAATTCTACGGCCTATTTTGGTGTCATCGGCAAACTTGCCGATGTCGCTCTTTATGCCCTCATCTATGTCGTTTATGTAGATTGTGAACAGCAGGGGGCCCAACACTGACCCCTGTGGAACACCGCTCGTGACGCTTCCCCACTCTGATTTCTCCCCATTTATGCAAACTCTCTGCTGCCTATTTGTCAACCATGCCTCTATCCAGGAAAAAATTTCTCCTCCTATCCCATGTGCTTTAATTTTCCTCAATAGTCTCTGATGTGGGACCCTGTCAAAAGCCTTACTGAAGTCCATTTACACAATATCATATTCATTACCATGATCTACCTCCTCAAATACCTTAGTGAAAAAAGTTAATAAATTCGTAAAGCAGGAACGCCCCTTTGTAAAACCATGCTGAGATTCGTTGATTAATTTATGCTTTTCAAGGTGGCTACGAACTGCCTCGGCAATTATTGATTCCATAAATTTTCCCACTATGGAGGTTAGGCTTATTGGTCTATAGTTCGAAGCTAAGGACCTGTCACCTGTTTTGAAAATAGGTATCACATTTGCCATTTTCCACTTATCTGGCACCATGCCAGTTTGTAGTGATATGTTGAAAAGATTAGCCAAAGGTGTGCTAAGCTCCTCTTTACATTCCTTTAGAACCCTTGCATACAGTTCATCAGGGCCTGGGGATTTGTTAGGTTTTAATTTATCTATTTGCCTAAGGACCATGTCACTTGTGACCCTAATCGTGCACAGTTTATTCTCGTCCTGTTCTACATAATTTATCATTACTGGAATATCGCTGGTATCCTCCTGTGTAAAAACTGAGAGGAAGTATGTGTTAAAAATTCTACACATTTCCTTATCACTGTCAGTGAGCTGACCCGAGGAACTTTTGAGTGGGCCTATCTTGTCCCTGATCTTACTCCTGTATACCTGAAAGAATCCTTTTGGGTTAGTCTTCGATTCTCTTGCAACTTTAACCTCATAATCTCTTTTTGCTTTTCTAATTCCCTTTTTTTATTTCTCTCTTTAACTGAATATATCGATTTCTTAATTGCCCCTCTCCTCTTTTGATTTGCCTATATATGCCTCTCTTTTGACCAATCAGATATTTTAATCTATTGTTCATCCATTTAGGATCATTTTTGTTTGATCTGATTTCCCTATTTGGAACATAATTTGACTGAGCAGCTAGAACTATGCCCTGGAAAGCATCATATCGGCAACCATCACCACCTACCTGACCCTTAGTCAGGTCATTCCAGTTCAGCCCACCTAAGTAATTTTTCAGTCCTATGAAATCAGCCAAGCGAAAGTCAGGGACGGAGACTTGATTGCCATTATTAGGGGAATTCCATGATATATTAAAACTGAGTGATTTGTGATCACTTTCCCCAAGGTCATCATTAACCTCAAGATTATTAATTAGTGTTTCCCTACTGGCAAGAACCAAGTCAAAGAGGTTATTTCCCCTAGTAGGCTCTGTCACAAACTGTTTTAAAAAACAATCCTGGATCGTATCAAGAAAGTCACCTGACTCTAAATTTCCTGTCAAATTGCTCCAGTCAATCTGTCTATAGTTGAAATCTCCCATTAGCACAACATTTTCGTATGTAGATGCCTTACGAATTTCGTCCCATAGAAGTTTACTGCACTCCCTATCAAGATTTGGGGCCCTGTAAATCACACCCAAAATTAGTTTTTCTCGGCCCTCGAGAAGCTGTAACCAAACAGATTCGGTGGCTGATGCTTCTAATTTAATATCTTGTCTAACACAACAATTTAAATTGTCTCTGACATACATCGCTACTCCACCACCTTTCCTGTTGACCCTGTCAGTGTGGAATAATTTATAGCCTTGTATGTGACATTCAGAGGGCATCTCTCTATCTTTCAGATTGAGCCAGGTCTTTGTTATAGCAATAATATCTATGTTTCCTGCACTTGCAATTAATCTTAGCTCATCTATCTTATTTCTTACACTCCTGCTATTAGTATAGTAAACCTTAAGGGAGCTAGTCCCTTGCTGCCCTCTGCTGTCCCCCTTTGTTTGCTGACCTGATCTATTGTCTTTATTTATAACTTCATGCTGAATGCCTTTTATACATTTACTGTTTCCAACCCTAGTGTTGCAACCTGCTTGTTTCCCACACACACCCATACCTCTATCTTTCATCAGTTTAAAATCATAGGCATTTCACCAATGGCCTTCTCAATCGAGTCTGCAAGTGCTACCACCCCTGCCCCAGAGAGATGTACCCCATCCTTTGCATACATATGTTTGCCATAAAAGTTGTTCCAGTTGTCAATGAATGGGATTGCAAGTTCCTTGCAGTATCTGTCTAGCCAGCAATTTACACCAATTGCCCTAGACAACCATTCATTTCCTACTCCCCTTCTAGGCAAGATGCTACATATGATTGGGATCCCTCCCTTAGACTTAATGAAATCTATAGCTGACCTGTACTTATCTAGCAGCTCTTCTCTCCTACCCTTCCCAATATCATTTCCACCAGCACTGAGACAGATAATGGGCTTGTTCCCATTACCTGACATGATATTATCCAGCCTGTTGACTATGTCCCCAACACCAGCTCCAGGGAAGCACACTCTATCTCTCATCTTCTTATTCCTATTACAAAAAGCACGGTCAATATATCTTACCTGAGAGTCACCAACCACAAGAATGCGCTTACCTCCATTAGCAGGGGCAGTAGTACCCTTACCTTCACTGGCCACTGAAGTACATTCATCCTGAAGAACAGAGAAGCGATTTCCTACCTTCAGATCTTCACTCTTAACTTTCCTTACTCTGATGCGCCTCCCATTACTGTGAACCACTCGCCGCTTGTAGCAGGTGCTGGGCTGCACCTCACTGCTGGTAGCCGTTGCTACCTCCCCAACTACAGCCTCCTCACAACGAGAGACAGACTGCACCTCACTGCTAGAAGCCTCATTCCCCACAACTCCAGCCACCTCACACTCTCTCCCAGACCCATTGAGGTGGACCTTCAGCCTCCTAATCTCCTCCTGGAGAAGCAAGACCTCCTCCTTCAACTCTCCAACCTCAATTTTTAAAACACTGCAGAAGCAAGCCATGCTTTGTAACCGTCCACGCTAATCCCCAAAGCAGCTCAGGGTCTGTGACCTCACGTGACGACTGACCACTGACCACCGGGGTGCTGCTGGGGTGCAGAGCTCCTGAGCAGAGACTTCGAGCGGAGCTGCTGCTGGGGTGCAGGGCTCGGGAGAAGGCTGCTGAAGTCTCTGGAGGAGACTGTTGGAGGCATTGGGCAGAGTACTGGCTTGGCGCAGTACTCGTGCTGTGTAGGTCTTGGGACCTGTGGCTTAGTTCCTGTGATGAACTGCCCTCTGAACTATATTGTAAGTTACATTCTTTTTGGTCAAGTTGATTGTGTCCCCTGTCTCACTGCTTATGTGTACTACCCCATTTATCTAAACCACAATAATGTTCTGTTCCCAAATATATTATTGTACAAAGACTTAATAATAAACTTTGTTTGAGTAGAATAGTAATATTCACTGCCCACCGTTATTTATTCTTTTTTCTTATATTTTATTATGTTTAGATGAGTGAAGAATGGGCGAGGCATATGTTAGTGAGTAGTGTAGAGTTAATGAGAGTGTCGTGGTGGTCACCACTGACCTGTCATTACCTACCTACCTCCGCTAATCATCTCACTCCTACCACCTCGCCTGCCTCTCCCCTGCCTACATAATCCCTTACTCCCATATTCCCCACTTATATTTTATTTTTATCTGGATAGAATATGCTGGTTACAACTACATGATCTAATTAAATACTGTTTGTCTTAAACTACCTGCGTTACTTGACTGAGCGTATCGTGGTTCTGGTACGTCAATCATAATCAGCAATATCTATCACTGCTACTATCACTGACTCGGTCGCATCGTTGTTAAATAATCGTTTTTGTGATGTCGTAAAAGAGACACCTAGAATAAGGCGACTCATAACATGTACTTCCTGTCCTCTTTTACCATACCCTAGACCTTACTGGTTGCTGTAACTAATTACATTTTCTAATATGTATAGAGTTAACCCACATGTCTTGACTGATAGATGTATTCTGAGCTTGTGATCCTGAAGGCTCAGACATTCCCACATACTAGGCCACGATGTATCTAGTTGAATCCTTTAATTCATTGTGGTTGAGCCTTCTTAATTGAACCATTTTTTGCAGTTGTAACAGTAATCAGTAGTTTACTTCTTACTGCTATATTTCTGTTTGCAAAAAAAAAAAAAAAAAAAAAAAAATCTGAGCTCATGCTGCCGTGTCATTCAATTGATTCGAATTATTGACTCCTTCATCACCTCAAAAATTTCTTCATGTTTGAGTGTGTATAAGTCATTCATTAATCTTAACTTTTTTTTCTGTTAAGAAATACAGACTATGATTATGAGCTTCAGGTCTGTCATCATAAGGTTTGTTTTTCCAATATTTCCTTAGCTTTTATGTAATCCGGAGACAAAAACTGGATGATCTTCCTCAAGCTTCATAACTTTTTACTTCCTGTGGTTAAATTCCAGACACGACCCGCAGAATGTCCAGATTTACTTACTGGCATTCTTGTTCCTCATCCGACTGCATTCTTTTTATTTGTTTCACATCATCTGCCAATATGACTATCTCTGACGCTATCCTTTCCATCAGGTCATTCACGAATACAAGAAATAGTTCAGTTTGTTGTGCTGATCTTTTAAGAACCACATTCGTCACATGCACCAAATTCTGACGTGTCTTCTTGTACATTCGCTCGATCTTTCCTTCCTGTCAGGAATTCTTTGATCCATTGTAGTACCTTCCCTGTTATTCCTACCCGCTCTTCTAGTTTTTGTCTCAGTCTCTCAGTCTCAGACCAAGAAAATTCACTTTACCCATTCCTCTCCTCTCTACCTTGCCGTAAAGCTCCAGTAGGTTTTTTAGACAGGATTTAACATCTCTAAAGCCCTGCTGGTTGTCATTTATGAATCCACTCCTTTCTAGGTACTCCACCACTCTTCTGATTATCTTTTCCATAGCTTTACATTCCCTGTATATCAGTGACACTGATCTATACTTTAACACTACCTGTCTCCTTTCTTAAAAATTGGGACTACATTTGTTGTCTTACACACCTCCGGTAGTTGCCCTGCTTCGTCTGACATTGTGAAGATTATTGCTAGTACAATGCCATCATCAATTATTGCTGATGCAATTTTCGTTAAGAGTTAAAGCAAAAATATAATTCTTTATAGTATTATCTTATATATTTAGCTTCATTTATAGGTAGAATTGCAACACATAAACTACTTGCTTGCATGTTCGGTTTCTGGGGCGAGTGTCATCCTTGGAGTATATCTGATCTTGCACTAGACAGTGATTGCTTCTCCCCCTCCCTGGCTGGACATCGTCGACACATCTCTCCTTTATACTCTGTTTTGAAGAACGCTGTTTTCCTTTGCTTGTGTTATGTAGACTCTATTTTCTGGTAGAGTAAGCATCAACTGGTGAGCAGGAACAAATGATTCGTAACTCTGTGCAACTTTGTTGACAGTCTTATATAGAACTAGTGATTTTTAAGATTTTCTGAGGTTGTTTGTCGAGAAATACTTTTTATGCTTCAGATCCCGAGCCCAACTCTAAACGTATCTTACTCTAATTGGTGCCTATCCACTGTCGTTGTAGAGGTTTGGAAGTTAATGGACTCTAATTCAGTAATCTGAGCTTTTGCCTGGTAAAGAGGACTTGTCGATGTCCACACGAAGGGTTGTTTTCTAGTCTCCTTCTCTGCCCGACGTTGTGTTGCTTATGCCTACTTTGTGCATTTAGCTGTTAGGCGAACTGGTCGTTGTTTTACTGTTCAAGCAAGTTGTTGCCATTGCCTCTCTGTGTGATGAGTTAGTCTATTTAGAGATTAGCTTTCTCAATCACTTTCTGAGTTAAATCTAGCCGAGCATATCCATTCTGTAATACGGTGACCAGAACTGTCCAGCATAATCTAAATGAGGGATTCCCAAGGATATATAGAGATGAAGAATCTGAGGACTTCTATTATTTATACTTCTAGATATGAAGCTAAGGATTCTGCTGGCTTTTCTGCGAACACTAATGCACTGCTAACCAGAACTCCTAAATACTTTTCGCAATCAGTAGTATTAAGATCTACATTATTTAGTTTATATGTGGCATGGTTATTTTCCTATCCAATATTTAGAACTTTGCAACTGTCTATAATAAAATGCATCTGCCATTTCTCCGACCATTGCATCAGTGTATTCAAACCATTCTGGAGTTCTCTAGTGTCCTCATTAGAATGAATTGGACGGCCTATATCACTTTTTATTCCCTCATCTATGTCGTTTATGTAAATTGTGAACAACAACGGGCTCAACACTGACCCCTGAGGAACACCGCTTGTGACGTGCCCCCATTCTGATTTCTCCCCATTTATGCAAACACTCTGCTGCCTATTTGTCAGCCATGCATTTTACCCAGGGAAAAAAAAAATTCCTATTCCATGTGCCTTAAGTTTCCTCTAAAGCCTCCGATGTGGAACAATATCGAAAGCCTTACTGAAGTCCATATACACAATAACATATTCATTACCATGATCTACCTCCTCAAATACCTTAGTGAAAAAAAGTTAGCAAATTCGTAAGACAGGAACGCCCCTTTTTAAAATCGTGTTGAGATTCATTAATTAATTTATGCCTATCATGATGGCTACGAATTGCTTCGGCAAGTATTAATTCCACAAATTTTCCCACTATGGAGGTAAGGCTTATTGGTCTATAGTTCAAAGCTAAGGACCTGTCACCTGCCTTGTAAATAGGTATTACATTTGCCATTTTTCACTTATCAGGCACTATGCCAGTTTGTAGAGATATGTTGAAAAGATTAGCCAAAGGTATGCAAAGTTCCTCTTTACATTCCTTTAACACCCTTGCAAACAGTTCATCAGTGCCTGGGGATTTGTTAGGTTTTTAGTTTCTCTATTTGTCTCAGGACCATGTCACTAGTCACCGCAATCGTACATAGTTTATTATCATCCTGTTCTACATAATCTATTATTTCACGAATTTCGCTAGTATTTTCCTGGGTAAAATCTGAGAGTAAGTAGGTACTGAAAATTTCACACACATCCTTATCACTGTCAGTGATCTTATCTGAGTTACTCTTAAGTGGGCCAATCTTCTCCCTAATCTTACTTCTGTATACCTGAAAGAACCCTTCTGGGCTAGTCATCGAATCCCTTGTTACCTTTGCCTCATAATCCCTTTTTTGTTTTTCTTATTCCTTTTATTTCTCTATTTAATTGAATATATTGATTTCTTAACTATCCGTCTCCTCTTTTGATACGCCTATATATGCCTCTCTTTTCACCAGTGAGATGTTTTAATCTATTGTTCATCCATTTGGGATCATTTTTGTTAGATCTAATTTCCCTACACGAAACAAAAGTTGTCTGGGTAGCTAGAACTATGCTCTAAAAAAGGTCATATTGGCAACCAAGGCTACCTACCTGACCCATAGTCAGGACATCCCAATTTACCCCACCCAGGTAATTTTTCAGTCTCTTGAAATTGGCCAAGCGGATGTCTGGGACAGAGATTTGATTGCAGTTATCTGGGTAATTCCATAATATATTGAAACTAAGAGATTTGTGATCACTTTGTCCAAGCTCATTATTAACCTCAAGATTATTAATTAGTGATTCCTTGATGGCAAGAACCAAGTCAAGCAGATTGCTTCCTCTAATTGGTTGTGTCACAAACTGTTTTAAAAGCAATCCTGAACCGTATCAAGAAAGTCGCTAGACTCAAGATTTCCTGTCATATTGTTAAAATCAATTTGCGTAAAGTTAAATCTCCCATTAACACAACATTTTCATATCTAGATTCCTTATGAATTTCGTCCCATAACAGCTTACTGCACTCCCTATGAAGGTTTGGGGGCCTATAAATCACACTCAAAATTAATTTTTCTCGACCCTCGAGAAACTGCAGCCAAACAGATTCTGTATTCTATGTTTCTAATCTTGCATCACGTCTAAGACAATTTAAATTATCTCTGACACTCTTCGCCACTCCACCACCCTTCCTGTTGACCCTATCAGTGTGGAATAGTTTATAACCCTGTATGTTTTATTCAGAGGGCATTTCTCTATCTTTCACGTTGTTCCAGGTCTCTGTTATACCAATAACATCTATATTACCTGCACTTGCAAGTAATCTTAGCTCATCTATCTTATTTCTTAGACCCCTACTATTTGTATATTAAACTTTAAGACAACTAGTCACTTGTTGCCCTGTACTGTCTCTTTGTTTGTTGATCAATTGATTTGTCTTTACTAGCAACTTTATTTTGAATATCGTTTTTGAAACATACCCCTGAGGTATCCTAGTAATAACTGCTGTTTTCAACCCTAATACTGCAGCCTAATTGTTTCCCACAAACATCTATTAGTTTAAAGTCCTAGACAAGTTGTCAGTTACCCCCACAATCGAATTGCCTAATGCAACCACTCCAGCCCCAGAGAGATGAACCCCATCCCTTGCATACATATCACGTTTGCCATAGAATTTGTCCTAGTTATCAATAAATGGGATTGCAAGTTCCTTAAGTACCTGTCTAGCCAGCAATTTTTACCAATTCTCCTAGACATCCATTCATTGCCCACTTCCTTTTTAGGCAATATGCTATATATGACTCGGATCCCTCCCTTAGACCTGACTTCTTCTATGGCTGACCTATACTTATCAACAGTTCCTGTCTCCTGTACTTCCCAATGTCATTACCTCCAGCACTAAGACAGATAATG